>NW_027192431.1:62727-178371 GCF_041956645.1 Rasamsonia byssochlamydoides | reverse complement strand
TTATTTTTATTTTTATTTTTATTTTTATTTTTATTTTTATTTTTATTTTTATTTTTATTTTTATTTTTATTTTTATTGATTTATTGAAGGGGGTTTGTTGTTGTTGTTGTTCTTGTGGTTTCCTCTTTTGGGAATGTTGATATCTCTTGATATCGAGTACCTAAGACTGACTGACTCTACCTAGGTAATTACTGTCAGGTAATATTGAAATACATATCCCACATTAATAACAATCAGAGATGTGAACGACTTTCTGTGCCTCTCCTATTGTATCTATTACGCATACGTATTTATACCTAGAAGATACCCATACCAGACCGTTTTTTTTTTCCCACAAACCGTCAATTGACAGTCTATAGATAGTTTTTTTTTCCAAAATTTTAATGACGTCTAGAAAGTCTCTTGATACCTAAACTGTTCCTAGGAAATTGACATTTATATTTATAAGGAGGGGACCATCATCTAACCCGAAAAATATCAACTCCCCTAATGTCTTTTCTTTTATTAATGGCTCCTGCCCCTTCTTCTTCTTCTTTTTTGTTTTTTTTTTGGACCTGAGGCTGGATTCACAAGATTACATTTTAGGAAGAAGATGAGGCTTTGCTTTCGTATCTATTCTAACCACTAGACTATTTAGAACTATTTAAACTATCTAAATTCTGAGGTTGTGATGGAGAGATAGATATTACATATGAGGTCCATATTTTGGAAAAAAAAAACCATTTGCAAAATGTTGACGTCTTCCTGTAGGAATTCAATGTTTCCCTATAGAATTTGACATTTCCTGTAGAAATGATGTCTCTCCCCTAAGTGACGTTTCTCAAAAACAAAAAAAAATGTGTATTAGTGTAGTGGCAACCTTCTAAAGATCAATAGTTAACCATTTCCTTATAATACTCACATTTGTCATACAAAAACCTCACATAACGGTTTGATGACAGTTTCTAAACCCCTCCCCCGCCCCAGTTCCCATATCGACGGGTTGAAGGGATACCTAGGATATGAAAAAGGTACCGTGATTCCATTCTATAGTGTCGACGGAAATGATGAAGTCGATCAATTGCGACTAATAGAGAACTAGAAATCCTACCTGACAAGGCTAAGAGACGATGATTCAGGAAGACCGGAATCATGAGGGAATAGGCTGGCTGACTTTACTCTGTACGTAAGCCCAAAAACCTACTGTAGTGGGGGCTGGTGTGATTTCATTCCTTTCTTTGTCTCTGGTAACCAGAAGGATACTGCATGCAGGCTTTGCAGGTGAGAGAGATCGCTTTGTTTCCAGAGGGAATGGAATCTGACAATCGTCCTGTTCCTTCCTTTCTCTGGAGAAGGGGAAAAAAAAGAAGAGAGAGAGGGGGGGAGGGAGAGAGGTATTCTGTCAACTTCTCCTTCAATGTTTCAACATTTCTCTATCCCTCTTGTATGCAGACGCAAGGTGCGAGTACAGATCCACAAGGACCCTGTCTGCGTGCAGCTCGCTGTATGCCTGAACTTCGTCGTCACTCAACAAAAAAGAAAGAGTGGTACAACTACTTCGAACCCCCTAGTCCATAGTTTACATGGCTTCTGGTTGCTCATTTCCTTATTTATCGTCATTGGTATTGGAACAGTGACGGAGGAGAATTCAGCTCCCTGCACTGTCCAACTCAAACTTCCTCCTACTTACTACTGCTCAGCCTCGCCGTCACAGCATACGTCGCCAGCGTCTCGATTCGCTGCGCGTACAGGTCCATCGTGTGCATCATCGGGTCGCCGAAGACGACCTCTCGTAGTTCTGCGTCGGTGGTTACGCATGCTTCGACTGATGAGTGGTGTTGCTGCTGATGTTGCTGAGGCTGCTGCTGGCTTTTTCTGCTCGACGATGGCGTCCGAAGAACGACGAGGCGCCCTGCTGCTGATAGGGATGAGATGGGCACGTTCCAACGAACAGCAGGCTGCTTCTTCTGTTGCTTGTTGCTGGCATTCGTCTTGGTTGCAATGCTCAGCTTGGTCGTGGAATGGTTTGGAAGCAGCGTGTTCAGCTGAGGCAGCGATGACGACTCCGGCGCCGAACAGGCATACAACTCCAACAGCGACAACACATACGCCCGGTCTGCCCGCGGCACCGGGTCTCGTTGATGAAGGAGAAAAAGCACCACTTGCGGTATGCCGGCGAACGGGGCGTTTCCAGCGGCAGGAGCGAGACCGGCGGCGCTCCAAACGTCACGCAGTGCACGCGCTTGAAGAACCCTCGCAAGAGAGTCAGTTCGGATTCGACTGACTCTGACTGCGACAGCATGTGGCAGTACAACAGGCTGGCTACCGCACCACCCGCAGAATGCCCGGTGATCAGCAGCGAGCACGACGCCCGGTTGGGATCCTCCCGGAGCAGTTCCTGCAACCGGGCTGCTACCGGACGGACCATCTTACGCGCCACGGACAGAAATCCTGCATGGCACAGATTCCCCGGGTCGTCGAGGAATCCTCGCGGAGACTTGGGTTCCGTCTGCACGTTGACCGTCCAGTCGCGGAAGCTCTGCGTGCCTCGGATTGCGAACACAATCGTATTCATGTCGTCGAGCGGGACGGACTTGATCACCATGGCCTTGGTGCCCCGGCGCCAGTCTGCTTCGATGTGGGTATGACGCTCTGCACCGGATGGCTTGTCGTATGCGCGGCGCGAATACTGTGCTGCTAGACAGAGGAGGGGCCAGGTTGCGAAGTAACTCGTCAGCAGTCAGTTAGGTTACCGGTGTCTTTGTTTGCGATTCCTTGTCGGTGATCATATTACATACAGCTTCAACGGCGGCAGATGCGGTGGCAGCCGCGAGTTCGCATACAGATAGACCTTAGCAAAGCAGTTGCTGGAGACGACGCCGGTGGTAGCCACCGTTTTCTTATCTTTTGATCGCGCATGTTCTCGAGCATCTCCACCGCGAAGCACCGGCTGCATGAGGGCGACAACTGTAGTCCAAACAAGTTAGACGAAGGTAACCTCATTGGTCCCCTTTGAGTTGTTTTGTACTCACCCAGCTCGTTTTCCAGTCCACTAAACGAGCCATCGTCGATAGACGTGATGATATCATTGAGTTTCAGCGAGATAGCATCGAACAGTCCCGTGAGCTTCGTCGAGCCTATCACGTGGTCGTGCAGATCATAGGCTAGATCGCCCGCATCGTGGAAAGTCCTCGAGAGGGATCCTGATAGATTCACGCAGGATTGCCATGGGGATGGTCGTTTCGGCGGGTCTTCTGGAGGAGCTGGAGGGTATGATACCGGCTGGTTGTAGGGAAGGACTGGAGGGCTTGGCTGGACAGGTCCAAGTGCTGGAGCAGGTGCTGCAACAGGGGGGGAACTGTAGGGCTGATATGGCAGATTCGGATTCGGTGGAGGATAGAAGTGGGTAGTCCCTTGACGCTGCGGAGGGGACGCTGCACACAAGTTTATCGTTGAATCTGTCGCTAATAGAGTGGTTGCTGATAAAGGAGAGGCAAGACTGTGAAAACTATGCGGCGGGCGAGAAGAAGAGTGCTTGCGGTGCTTGCCGAAGAGCGGCATGGTGAGCATCAACAACTCATAGTCTGAGCTGTATCAGATAGAAAATGGATCAATATTCAATTGAATCAACTATGTACTATTAATTTCATATCCAGTATTTTTGCGTAGATGGAAAGAGAACATTGATGCTGTTCAACCACAGCATCACCTTAAGACCTCAGTCCACACGTTGCGGGGGACTCAGCTACTTCTATATGCCTATTATTATCATTATTAGTATTAACAATAACTGCAACGTTAACTAATGCTGCGCCTCGAACTCTACAATACCCAGCCCGACGAACTAGTGCTCTGACCGTCGTATAACCCAGCTGCGATAGCTCGCCCGTTGGTTCTGTTCTGCACCGCCCTCTTCATTGCACTAGTCACTACTGTAGTTAGTCCTGGGAGTATACTTCAGCGATTCAGTGACTTCACTCGCTGTTCCGCTGAGCCGGGGCGTTCATCGTGGAAATTCCTCCTGCCCAATCAGGCCTTCAGGTTGGCCTGTCAAGTGAGTCAGCTGGAAAAGAAGCCAGGCGGGCAAGTTGCCACAGAGACTAACCAGTTATTTCAATCTACCAAAGGCTAATGGACTATACTAGATAGTTTTCTGGGTAGATTATTTTCTGGCTGAATGATAAGAGCTCTAGTCCGTACATACTCAAATACACGGTTATCTCTGCTGAAGGAAAGAGCCCTTATCTGGGATTGCGATTGCGGAGACCATGCGCTGGAGGACCCCAGACCACCACCAATGCTGTACTGTAACCCAAACAAGTGATGATGACAGGATTAAGTATGAACTTCACCACGATTGACATAAATCTACCGGGACTGAAACGGCTGGAAAGCTAACACCGCGTAGTGCTTGGTATAAAAAAAATAAAAGGGAAAAAAAAAGGGAACCTATCAAGCATGGTAAGTAATACGTAAGACGTACTAGAAAGCACTTTATTATACAGATACAGTTCGAGGTTATTCTATGATATCCTCGAGTATACAATCTATTGCATCTCCCATTGGCGATTGTACTGGATTTCTCTTAGACGAACGCCCTATCCATGAATGTGCCCCCGAATGATCACGGTATACTGCAAGGAAGAGAAGGATGAAGAAAGACAGGAAGAGGTCACCCTCCCTAGGCCTCTCAGCGACGGGTATGATATTATATATAATTAATTTCTCTAACTCCTAACTCTCATAAAGAAGAACGAACAAACAAGGACAACTTCATATGCCACCCTACTCTATTTTTCTTTTCTTTTCTTTTCTTTTTCTTTTTCTTTTTCCTTTTTCACCTTCTTTTCTTCGTCTTCATCCACATGCTCACAAAATCCTGCTTTTCCTGCACACCCAACCCAACTCGCTTCACTCGTCCCAGCCGTGCGAGGGCCTCGCCTACATAGTCCAGCACGGCCTTTTGCTCGCGCGTCAAGTCACTGTTGGCGTCGTCGCCCAGGAGAGTGTCGGTGTCCAGGTAATTGCTTGCGTAGGTGGAGGATGTGCGCGCAGTTGTGGCATCATCACTACTACTACCTTTGTTGCTCACGACACATTCCGCAATCCGAACCCGGATGCAATGTGTTGGCTTGCTTAGCAGGTTCCACAGAAACGTGAAATAGCTGCCTGGGATCGGCGTCGTCACGTCCGCCGGGGTGTACCGCACGCTCACGGGGTAGATCTTCGTCCCTGGAGGAACGGCCACCAGAGACCGGCTCAGGGGTAAGACACCCCGTCCGTTCGTGGTAGTGCACTCGGGGAATATGACCACAGGCCGGTTGGGGTATTTTGCCAGCAGCGTCGAGAGATCTACCAGGCGAGCGTTGGGTCGAGGCTTGACTTCGGGATAGGAGAAGGAGCGCAGGATGGCCTGGAACAAGGACAGGTGTTCTACCTTGCTTGTATTGGGGTAGGATGCGGTGAAGACCGGGTCGAAGATGGCAGCCAGGTAGACGGCGTCAATGGGCGAGGTGAACGAAGAGGCGATGATCGAGCTACCACCGGGGAGGCGATCCCGATGCTGTTTCGCGAGGGACCTGCATGCGATTAGACCGAATTCTCATGTCTCATGATGACCTACGAACCCTCTCTTGACGCCGTCGACCTGAAGGTCAATCCACCAGAGGCTGGGTATCCCCAGGATACACCACAGCGACGCCTTCTTCCCCAGCGATCCGATCGGGAGCCATTGCAGGACGAGAAAATAGCTCAGACAAACCGTCACGAGCAATGGCAGTCTAAAGCAGAAGAGGAATATGTGTAGCGGGAGGTAGAGGCCGGAAGGCTGGGCGGGAATCGGGAGGAAAGGCGCGATGCCCGAGCCTATCCTTCGTCAGATAACACCGACCGTGACGAGCACAGAACTGATCTGGACAATCATACCTCGGTCTCGGAACTGCGAAAACTTCTCCATTTAGTAGGACAGATCACAGGGTGTTCATCAATAGAACTGTGATTTCACGCCATATGCCTGCAACTGGATGTAGATAGGTACAACCGGAGTACAGCGTCTGTCGTCAAGACATCCGGGAAACAGGAACAACAAGATGAAATCAGCAAGCCCAGCGCGATCGAAGTCTTGATATTCCAGGGCCTAATAAAGCGCAGGCCAGCTGAAGACTTCGTAGTTATCTCGTTGGGCCGTAAGCCCACCAACTTGGTCAATCAATTAATAATAATCAATCAATTTATTAGTAGGCCTGCCTGATCATCAGAAGTTGCATTTTCACATGTGAACACGAAATCCACAAGCCAACGGGCGGAGCGGTGGGCCTCTCCGCCCACGTGACCCCGCATGCTCCGGCAGATCGGAACTGTCTTTCCCAAAAGGGCTATCCTAATACAACCACCTGGAGGAGTCTGCAGGGGTGCAGTGACAGCAGTACTGTGGGCTTCGGGCAGTAATAAGATAGGACAATTTTTTTTATTTCAATGACATAGAGAGACCCTTAAGACAACTTATTTAATTACATCCATTAATAACTCCTTAGGTATCTGTGAACATGTCAGTCACGTGATCTAAGTCCATCTATCTACTGCTGCTGCTTTCACACCTTGCTATTATTTTTCCTTTGCGCAAGGAATCAGAAATTATCGGGATACAGATTTCACTGTCTCCCTCCTGCTATTTTTCAAGTCTTGTTCCTATCACACTCGATTTCGAAAAGCCTTCTGCTGGCAAAAGAAACCTGATAAAGGTCCATAAGTAAAGCAGTTTGGTGTCGATCTCTGTATTTGGCATATCGTCAAAGACTAGTAAGAGAACCAATCATCTGCAAATGAAGCACATGTCCATCTCATGACAGCCAATGTAACAACCATGCCATGCCAACTTTTTCACCGGTTCAGACCCCTTGTATGCAGGTGCTCAACATACATTCCTGCAGCAGGAACTTCCCGACAGCGACAGTGATCGCGACCAGCAGGGCTGTTGCTAGCCAGCCGTTTCTGACGATCCCGATATTCCAAGTCGATGAAGTAGTGTAGTTCTTCTGGGGAGAGGGGGGACGAGGTACAGTCCCGTTCAGAGGATACGGTGGACAAACAGGACTGGGAAGATCAGCGTGGATAGATTCATCTGCCTCTAACCTAATATTGCTATAGAGACCTGGACAAGGGATAATAATCAGACTGATCAGAATGGGGTAGAGGATTGCCCTCGATCATCAGGGCAGGTGTTTTCCTGGGTTTGTATAGGCTGGAACTGCTTTGTTTCGATCGAGGGGATGTCTTTCCATTTTCCGGTGAGATACAAAGACTCTCTTTGATTATTGATTGTGGGAGGGATTCAGAGCGCCTCTAGCGCAGACTCTTACGAGACAAAGAAAATGATAACCTGCACATCCTGGAGGGGATTGTCGGAGTGGTGGTTACACAGACTAGCCCTAATCATGGGCCCTAAACCCTAGCAGTCCAGTCTTGGCAACCACCTGACCTGGCAACCAGCAACCAGCACAATTCACTCAACCTGGCCTGTTTAGGAGGGGTGCTCACATTGTTGCTTTGTTTGTGATCTACAGTGCTTCCAGACTGGGAAAAAGGCAACTTGCAGGTCCTGCACAAGTAGAATATCTGCAGATGCATATGTATGAACATACATACATACATGTATGTATTCAAGCTGCATATAGCTGTGAAGAAGCTGCTACTGCTGCTATGGTAGCGAATAGATACGTACTGTAGAGTCGTTGAACTACTCCCTATCATTCCACCGCTGGACTCAAAGGTACAGTGCATATGTAATCCTATATTCCTTTTTGCAGTTCCTAGTTCTTACGCTACTCATACTGAGTAAATTGCGAAACCAGATTAAGATATACCAGACCTGAGCCCCTCATACAATGCCATTTGAAAACAATCATTCCACATTATCCTGAGCCCAGCAGGTCCCAGGACGAAAATCGAGCGATCAATTCCACCCCCATAAACTCTCAATCGTATCTCCTCGCTTAAAATCCCAATGATCGAACGGCTCCTCCTCAGACTCCAGGACCTTTTTCCACAGGACGCTGGTATCCTTGCACTGATGCCACACGCCGATCCCGTCCACGGTGTACTCAGTAATGTGCCCGTTGGCGTCATAGGCGATGTGGGGAGGTTCGAGCGTTCCGTCGGCGGCGCAGATGATGCTCTGGATGGAGTATGGAGGAAGTCAGCAGGATCGTCTCTTTGGTTTGTAGAGGGCGAGACTTCAGACTGTGATGAAGTCGAGATCAATGCCGGATGTAGGCGTCAACCCACCTGAGCAAGATACGACAAGCAATGCTTAAAATGATCAGGAGCAACATGGATGTCGGACCGGCGTGTGAGATGGTCGTGGTCGTCATCCATCTTCTCCCCCGTCGTCACTCCCTGACTCTCCTGGATAACAGCACGCAGAATCACCAGGCAATGCAAACTATGGAACATGCCCACGCCCCACGGCTCCGGCCCCGCCGCTGAATCGTTGGACTTGACGTAGACGTATCCTCCCTTGTCGGGTAAGATAATCGAGTCCCATGCCAGGTCTCCTCCCGCTCCTAGATCCTCCAGCGCCTCGAGCTCGCGAAAGACGGTGCCGATGGTGTCGCGCTGCGGGCGGTCACCTGGGTTTGGACTGTCGTGTTGAGGAGGGATGGAATGGGTAGCCGTGGTTGTTGGAGGGCATTTTGGCATCGTCTTCGACGCGATGACTGTGTTTGCGTCTGGTGGAAGAACGCGCATGTAGATGTCGATCGTGGTCACCACGATGAGGATGGCACCGACGGAGACGAGCACGAGGTGCCAGGTGCTTGTAGTGGAGGAAGAGGGGGATTTGAAGTTCATCGCGGAGAGACGAAATGTTTCTCTATCTATCTGAATTAATTTTTTTCGAACCTGGTTCCTAAGTTGAGCATGGAGTAGGAAAGTCTGCAAGGCAGAGGCAGCATTGAGAGGGCAGTGTCTGTCCCACCGAGGGACACAAAAGAGAGGTTCTGGAGAAAAAGTTACGATTGACACATCACATGGACTCGGCAACGCATTTTCTCTGGTCTAGTCTTTTAGAACCACTCATACTCCCTATTCGGTGTCTGTTTTCATCATACTAAATCCCTATTGCGAAATCCAGATGCTGCTGGTTTGGGACAACTACGGAAGGGATTGTCCTTTCTTTGTCTACCACTCTGACCTGTCTACTCTTCATCACCGGCCAGGCAATTGATTTCGGCAGATGAGTTTTGCTTACGGATGTCAACTGAAGAATTCATGGAATGGACCAGCAGAATGCGTTTAGATACTAATCATGAATTTCGCATGTCAAATCAATCATAGATCTGTCGTAAGGAGCGAAGTACATCCATTTCATTCATAAAGAACCTCACCCCGTAAAGCATATTAGCAAATTTCACACATCATCGTCATCTCGAAACAAGATCCTCCGAATTCATCTCACGAAATACTCCGTACATTCGTGTGTGATCCAGGCCGTGCTGGCCATCGCTTAGATGCGCGCGACGTGGCCGTCAAGATCCGCCGGATCGATGCCAGCCGCGGCCAATTCATCTTTGCTGGTGTAGAAAACCACATAGTCATTGGGATCGCGCTTGTCAACACTGGCTTCGCCTCCGCCGGTGTAGAAAACCACGAATGCATTCGGATCGCGCTTCGACTGCTGAACCTTCTCGAGATCCGCCTTGGGAACAAGGAAGGTCACCACGGACTCGTCGTCACGCTTGTCAAGACCGGCAGCGGCATCGTCATTCTCGCCGTCTTTGAGGACATAGAAAACAACAAGTGCATTGGGATCACGCTTGTCAACATTGGCGTCACGATTAGGGTTTGTATAGAAAGATACGAGTTCGTTGGGATCACGCTTGTCAACATTGGCGTCACGATTAGGGTTTGTATAGAAAGATACGAGTTCGTTGGGATTGCGCTTGTCAACATTGGCGTCACGATTAGGGTTTGTGTAGAAAGATACGAGATTGTTGGGATCACGCTTCTGTCCATGCGGTCCAGTCACGCTTGGTGGAGGAATGTAGAAGGATTCATCGCGCTTGTCAACATTGGCATCTTCAACATTGGCGTCATCCGTGTAGACAGTGATGAGATAGTTGCCATGGGCCTCATCGCGCTTCTGGCCGTGAGGCCCAGTCACCCATGGCGGAGGAATGTAGAACAATTTATCCCGCTTGTCAACACTGGCTTCGCCCCCGCCGGTGTAGAAAGCCACGAGGGCATTCGGATCGCGCTTTGAGAGATCAATAGCGTCAATCTGACCCTTGGGAATGATGAAGGACACGGAATTAGGGTTCTCGACCCCAGAAACCTCAGAGCCTACATATCAATGATCAGCAGGAGAACCACGACGCGTCTACATCAGCATAGCATACTGGATGGGGTGACAGGGAGAGCTGCAGTCAAGGCCGCACAGGCCGAGAAGACGAGGAACTTGGAATGCATGTTGATTGCGTGGAAGTGGTAAGCAAGTTGATGATGGTGTCACAATTAGATGGATGAGGTTTAGGTTGATGAAATTGATGATGATCAACCAGGGTGGATGGCGAAGAGAGGATGAAGGAGTTGATGAGAGAAGAAGAGAAGAGAGGAATCCGAGTGCCCGACGATGGCTTTATAGAAGGGGGGAGCCTTAAGCGACGAGGGCAAGCGTGCACCTCGACCTCGTGACTTCTGGAAATGGTCGTCTCTCAGGAATGACGCGTGCAACGAGAGGGATATCATCAATCTGATAAGCATTCCTAAGAAGGAAATTCCCTCGGATGCATATTTGGACTCAATTGAGCATGTGCCCAGATAGGCAGGCTGGAGGTATCACACTCATTGCAGGAGGGCTCATGACTGGCATTGAGTTTCCCGCACTGCACGTATCTGTCTGTATATCGATGAGCAATTCCTCGACTTGGATAAGTACCATGTGATATACACAACTTCTGTGCAACTTGCTGTAAAGATCGGCGTCCTGCGCCATGTAGCACCGTTGCAAAGGACGTGGGAAATAATCATGCAGCAGAGAGATCACTGAAGCAGCTTTATAAACCTGGCTGGACGCTGAAGATATTCATCATAGTCGCTCTGTACTTGCTTGAATGGATTCGACTTTGAAACATCAAAGTGAATTGCTTCAAATAACAGCTACATAATACTCAACGAGGGGAATGAGAATGCTGCCAAACAAGATCTTGCTAGTGTCGTATAAAACGGCTTTGTTCCAGACAGGGGAAATCTTCCCCTTTTCCGCATTGCTACACAAAGAAATCCTTCATTTTTGATATGAGCAAAGCCAAATTCCCAAGACCAATTGTCACACGTTGTAGAGTTCGTGATATTCGTCTAAACTCGATATCCATACGGAATCATACATTCTTCCTTCCGTATGGCCCCATGTGGGGTATGACTCGTGCTATTCGCCAGAATAGGCAGTAACTAAGATAGTAGACTAACATTTCTTTGTTCCCTCTTAAGACATCACATGCATATTGCTTCTCCTTTCAGAGTACATCTATTGTCGAGACCTGTCTGTTGGACAATGTTTTGGTAGAGAGTTGTGGCTAGTGTGCAGTGAAGCGCCTAACGTCACCACGTGCCCTGGGACTCGTCTTCTACAAACTCCCTCATCAAAGAGACAGGATCTCCCTCTTCCTCCGTCATCCGTGCAACTTTCATCTCATCAACTCAGACTAAACGCACAGTTGCCTGCTCTGCCTGCAATATGCCGACCTTCCACTTCTCCAGGGAAGGCATTGCCATCAAGGCTAGCTCCTCTGATTCTGCAGAAAACACGGAGGATTTGGAGGGCCTGATGAGCGAGGAGAAGGAAGGGAGCATCAATGAATCTGTCCAGAACAGTGTTAGGAAGCGGATTCCTTCGATGTTTTGGGCTGGCTTGTTCATGGTTCTGGTCAGCTTCACCGTCATCGTGGTGACTGTTGTGCATCCGGTCAGGGACGATGACTTTTGCTTCAAGCGGAGCACCTATTACAGTGAGAACTAATCTTGTTACTTTTGCCCTTTCCTTGGTTATGCTCAGTATCCAGCCTCCAATTGCTATTACACGTCAGTCAAAGGACTTCTCCGCGGGATATGTCTTGTGTTGGAAAACGATGCAACGGCATACACACCTCATTTTAAATATAACTTCAATTACTTTCATCCATAAGACCTGTTAATCATGTGCACTCTTGCATTAGGTCCTCTGACCAAAGACATCGATACCACTCCGCGTTTCGTCATCACCAATGGCACCCTCGATTTCCCGTCCATCTACCGCGGCCCTCCGAGTCCCGAAATCGACGCAGCGTGGAATCACATTTCATACGACAGTAAGTCAACTTGCTTATTGCGTGGTGACTTCATATCGAGATAAACTTTCTAACTGTCTACCTGTAGTGGGTGTTTTCGCTCTTACCGAGGAAGAGGCTCTCAAGGCTGGCCTGCACGAGGGCGACGTGCGGATTCCTGCAGGATACCAGGGTGGTGGAGAGTACATGGCGTCTCTGGAACTGACGCACCAGCTTCACTGCGTGGTAAGTTGTGCTGACGAGAAAGATGGGAAGGATCAAAAGAACGAAAAGGAAGTGTATGGCTAATCTGATATAGAACTTCCTCCGCAAAGCCGCCTGGCTCAACTATCCGTACTACCACGACAAAGGCTTCGAGTTCACTGACCCGGAGGACGAGCTCGAGAAGCACCTCTACCACTGCATCGAGATGTTGCGGCAGGCGCTCATGTGCAATGCCGACCCGGGCGTCATCGGATACCGCTACGTCCGGGGTCGTGAGAGCCGTCCGTACCCGGACTTCAACACCCCGCACAAATGCCGTGATTTCCAGGGGATGTTGGAGTGGGCGTACGAGCATATGGTGCATGGGCATCCAGAAGAGTTGCCGTTTGTGCCAGGGAAGGACGAAATCGTGTGGGACCACGCGCCCTGACTGGTTTCACCTGACTTGAAATTGTGAAAGTAACTGGAAGATCAAGATGAAATGGGAGAGTGACCTTATCGAGGAGACTGTGATGGATGCTGTTACAAGGTATTATGGTAATCAACAGGGCTTCAGCAGGACTTTCTTCCTTTGTTTCTTTTGTCGTCTTTTCCCCCTGGGAGTTGCTGAGGAAGTAAGTCCTTAAACTGGAGCACTCCCAGAGCGCTCACTCACTAAGTATATAGACACATATGTATATACATACAATGGATATCCACTGTTCATTGCATAATTTTGCAGTAATCAATCCAGCTCGCCTAGTCTTTATATTACTTTATATTGGTATTGTCTCTACTGGCGCCACTCACTCCCTTCCTCTGTACTGTACTGTAGCCATCCACATCTGCCTTTCCCTACGATAAAATGATTGAATTTTGATTAGACTAGAACTCCGAGTATGACACACGAAGAAACAACATTGATTAGAAAAGACCAAGAAAATTTTAAGAAGATAAGAAAACATGCTGATTTTTATACCCAAAAACCATGGTGACCGATCCCCTTTCATTCCATTCCTTGTCTCGTGTATTTGCTTGGTTTACAGTGAGATCACTACCACCTAGGATGACAAATATACAGGTAATAGGTCACGTCACGTCACATGATGTCTCCTAGCAGGTGCCAGGCAGTCCAGCATGAGCCACAATACAGAGTAATACTGCCACTTCTAAGATTTGCCAGCAATATTGCAGTCAGTGTGGGTCTTTTGCCCTTTTTCAGAAATTTTTTTTACGGATTTACAAAAATGTGCCATGGCAATTATGGCAGTGTGGCCGAGTGGTTAAGGCGTTAGATTTGAAATCTAATCCCTTCGGGGTCGCCGTCGAATCCGGTCGCCGTCGATGTCAACTTGTTTTTCAGCATTGCCTTGTCATAAAGTCAGATGGATGTAGTCAGATTTTCTTCCTACCAATGCTGTATGTACTCTGTATGTACCGCGCTCTCCTGTCTTGTCCTAGAACTTTTTTTTTTGTGCCTCTCCATATGTATGTACTTTGTCTCCGTGTCCGTTGATCAAACAAAACAATTGACTAAAAATCGACATTATCCTCTCCTGTCCAACGAGCCGTAAAAAAAAATTGGTCAAAGAACGATTGACCTACAACCAAAAGTCTATCGCCAAGAAGACAAAAAAATTTTACCTACATACATAGAGCCGTTTTTTACCCTTGAGGCCACAAAAGTTCCACAAAAAGTGACTTTACATGTAAATGTACAAGTTGGTTTTGCTTGTTACAAGGAAATCCTGAAACTAAACCAAACCAACGAGTGAAAAGAAAAGATTAAACAAGAAAAGAAGGATTAAAAAAAAAAACGAACGAATGAACAGACGAACGAACGATTGAAGTAGTTAGTTAGTCAGTCGTGGGGTTGGTATTTTTCATGTTCGTGTTCACGTTCATGATCATGCCAACAGGGCAAGGGCACCGGCAACAACAGCGCCCATCAGGCCAGAAACACCGGCAGAGACCTTGGGGGCGGCACCGGTGAAGAGAGGAGCGACGGCAGAGGAGCTCTGGCTAGAGGAGCTCTGGCTAGAAAGCGAAGGGTTGGCGCCGAAAGCGGCGACAGACGACTTCGCAGGCACTCCAGTGCCGGTAGCAACAGGAGCGACGCCGCTGGGAGCCGGGACGGTGCCGTTACCGGCGCCATAGGGGTACGGCGCAACGGCCGGGGAAGAGGCAGCGGGGCCAGAAGGAGCAGCGGCGGAAGCAGCAGCAGCGGCAGAGGAAGCAGCGCCAGACGAGCCGTAGCCAGAGGAGCCAGACGAGCCAGTGCTGCCAGTGCTGCTAGTCGAGCCATAGCCAGACGAGCTAGAGCTGGAACCAGAGCTAGAACCAGAGGCAGAGCCAGAGGCAGAGCCAGAAGCAGAGCCAGAGGAGCTAGAGCCAGTCGAGCCGTAGCCAGAAGAGCCAGAGCTGGCACCAGAGCTAGAACCAGAGGCAGAGCTAGAGCCATAGCCAGTCGAGCCAGCGCTGCCGGTCGGGGCAGGAATGGCACTGGTCACCAGAGTGCTAGGCGCGCCAGCCGGAACAACCGCCTGAGCAGAGGAGGCAGAGGCGGCAGCGGTAGCGGCGACACCAGTAGCGGTGGCAGTGGCAGTAGCGGTGGCAGTCTCAGTCATGGGAACGGTGAGAGTCACAGTCGTCGGGGTAGGACCGCAGGCCGTGCAGACAGTCGTCTTGGTGGTGAAGCCCGGTGCAATGCCCGGGGTGACGTCGCCAGGGCAGTAGGTGGCGGTGTGGGTGATGGTCTTGGTCGTGAATCCCTCCGGGCAGATGTCAGTGTACGAGGTGACAATCACGGTGGTGTAGGTCTGCTGGGAGGCAGAAGCAGAGGCGGCAGGCGTCACCATGGCGCCGGAGGACTGGCCAGCGGCAGCAGCGGCAGCAGACGAGGTAGCGGCAGCAGACGAGGTAGCGGCAGCAGACGAGGTAGCGGCAGACGACGCAGCAGCAGAGGCAACGGCAGAGCTGGCAACACGGCTGGCGAGGGTGGAGCTGGGCACAGCAGAGGAGCTAACCGAGGTGGTGTTGGTCTCCTGGTAGATCTTGATCGAGTTGATCTCCCAGTAGGCCTGCTGGAACTGGGCAGGGTTGGCAGCCACGTAGTCGACACAGCTGCCCACGGCGTTGTTGGGCTGGCTCATGGGGCAGCCAGAGGAGCCGTAGACACCGCCGGCCCAGTCACCGCAGAAGGTGGTGTCGAAGACGAGCTGTTGGGTCTGGAACTCCTGGCCGATGTTGCAGTTGCCCTCGAAGTCAGCCAGCGGAGTGCCGAACTCGGTTGGGTCGGGGCTGCCGCTGGTGATGGACTGCGGGATGGCGCTGCGCGGGAAGAACCAGATCTTGATGGCCTGGTCGGTCCACAGCAGAGCGTACACACCTCCGTTGATGTTGTTGAAGCCGGTGCCGTAGGTGTTGGCAGTGCCCTCGACCACACAGCCCGTCGTGCCATCGGACAGCGAGCAGTCTGCCGAAGTCAGGGTGCCGGTCTGCTGGGGGTTGGTGATGGTGCATTGGCCCTGGGTGTGGAGGACCATCTCGTTGACGGCCTGCAGGTTGACGCCCTCGATGATGTCTGAGAAGTTAGTAAACTTGCTGTCTTTGGTTACTAGGAGATCACCTACCGATTTCACCATCCTGGGGCCAGTTGGGGCCCGTCGTCCAGAAGGCCGGCCACACACCACAGATGCTGCCGGGCATGTGCTGGATATCGGCGACGAGGAGGCCGTGGTCGAAGCCGAAATTCGACTCGATGCGGACCGACTTGCGGCCAGCGTCACTGGGCGACAGAACGGTGGTGTGGTCGACGCCAATGTAAACACTGCCGCTGGAGGTGACGTTGACCAGACCCAGGCTCTCGGCCGTGGCTTGGTCGACATATTGGACGAATCTGCTGGGTGTTAGCTGATGCTCTCATGCTCTCGATCAGATGGTTGTATTGGGCACATACCCATGGGTGGGATCAGCTGCAGTAGAAAAGGCAAAGTTGCTGAAAAAGTTCTGGCCAGCTAGGCTGTTGACGAGCGTGTACTGCGATCCGGCCAGAGCAGGGCGAACGAGGGACGAAGAAGAGAGGGCGAGAGCGCCCAGGCTCAGCAGGCGCGACGAAGGCATCTTCGGCGACAACACCAAACACAGAGCGATCCAGCGGTCTGTTGCAGGTTTCAAAGAGAAGAAGCTATCGAAGAAACAAAATTATAAGAGGGAACGACAGGGTAAATGTTTCAGAGAGAGCGAGGGACGACCTTGCAACGATCGGAATGTGGAGTGGAATGAGAGACAGCCCTGCACAGAATGAGTGACTGTCAGATGCTCGAGTGAAGGAAGAAGACAAAAACCAACGAGCGAATGCGCAGCTCTCTATGTATGTAGGACTGCAGGACAAAGACCGGGCAGTGAATGGCCGGGTCGACCCTGACTTCGGCATCACGTCGGGCTGCTCTCCACCAACTCCATCAGAGCCATATCCTTATGTTGCAGCAGCATGGCTAACCTAGTTGACCAGTCTCGCGAATCACAGTGCTGAAGTGCCTGGACGACGTTGCAGAATGTCTGCGTCGTGGCTCAGTGGCGCCAACCGTTGTTCGGGGCGCGACGCCTCGGTGGAGCATCTCACGCACAGCGCATCGAGTCCAGACCAGACCTCCACTTCTCGATCCCTCGATCGCTTCTGACTGGCATGAGCTGGCCCCGAGACCACTGGCCAGTGTTTGATCCTGGGGCGGCCGGGGCCACAGGCGAAACATGAAACAAATCCTACAGACTGGTCCAGGAGGGTGCATCTCAGGAGTCAGGATCAAAGTGATTTTCATTGCCTTTGCTGATTTCTTTCAGCTGTTCAACGACATCACTGAAAGCTAACTCTGAATTTTACCTCAGTGGGTTCGTCCTTGGCATGCCATAAAAATAACTTGTCACCGTGCCGATCCGGGAGCAGCCCGATAACCGAAAATAGCCTTCTTTGAAGGGACGGCGCCGGAGTCTGTCCCACCTGCCACGACGATAACATCCGCCACTCTTCCAGAAGACTGATACGCTCAGACCTGAGACGAGTACGAGTACAGAACACTACTCGCTGACAGCAACCACCCATTCCAGTACCACGGCATGATTATTGCCACGAGTCATGATCAGTCGCCATGATCCAAGGATAGCACGCAAATAATATTATCACCAGCACTTCGGACTCGTCGGCGTTGCAATAAGACCATAGTCGGGCAGGTGACACAGCCACACTGATTGGATGCTACGCTTGATGAATCCTCCTGAATTACGGAGTATTATTTTATGCACCGGCTGACAAAAATATCGCTTTGTCCCAGAACTTGTCCAATGGCGAAGCTCACACGGTCACCGGAGGGAAGGTCGGCAGTAGTCGATACTCAGAATTTTCCTCCGGCAGACCGGGGCAGCCACACGTGCATCGGCGTAAGCCTCAGGCCGGATCTGACGGTAGCCAGCAGCCACAGGAGTGATACAGCAGTGACCAGAAATGCACCTAGGTGTTCTGTGCTCCGTACGGAGTACTGTACAAGCCATATGGAAGCAAATGGAGCCAACCGCCACTCTTTGATCCTGCTCAATATCCTGTGCAATCCATACTCCACAGACCACTATTCACAGCTCTTTGGGCTCACAGAAATGACGCAGAGCCACCGTCCCACCGGATAAGCTGTGTAGTTCCCAGCCAGCTGTTCCACGGGTCACCGGCACTCGATGGAGAATTTTCTCCTCCCTGCTGGAGAGAGTCCCGACCATACCTCCGGAGTCCAAGCACATGATTTCTCCCCTATCGATTTCTATCGATTTCAGAGGTTCGACTACTTCGGGATCGAGGTGACTCGCAGCAGAGGTGGGAATTGCCGATGCTAGTCGCCAGGGAGTGTAGTACGGAGTGCTCCATGGAATAACAGGCAAATGAGTTTGCCGACGAAGACCCCGTGACTGCCCCGTGACTGCAACAAACAGGGCAAACACTCCGGCTTAGATAAGCAGGCTGAATTCAGATGACGATCTTCAGTTCTAGACCTGTCGACTCGCCCTGGACCTCGGTGGTATTGTTCTGTGAAGTCATATTATATGAAGTCTAATTCTAATATTGACAACAGCTATTCTACAGGCCAACCATAATGTACAGTCAGTTTCGTTTCGTTTCGTTTCTGCTCCTTTAATAGTAAAGACATCCATCACCACATCCATCACACCCGCCAGTCGTTGCGAGAAAGTCTCCCCACCGGGTTTTCAGGGGTATTAAGTTATACAGCGTACAGTATATACGGTCCAAACAAGATGAGTAAGCGGCGCAGCGGAGCCTACTGCATCACCCGTCTGGTCGCAGACCGTCCTTGGAGGCCGTCTCTAACGTCCTGGGGCAGGTCATCCTCGGCTGGACCCTCGTTGTACTTGTTGGCTGTGCGCGGCTTCGCGTGGCGGAGCCGGTCTCCGGGCAAGATGTTGGATTGATCGATCGCCTCCTTCTCATCTTGTTCTGTAGGGAGTTAGTGTCTGTCGTGTCGACTGAAGAAACAGTGCACTCACCTAGCTGCTCATCCGAGTTGGAATACGGAGGCTGCACCGGATCGTCGTAGGGAGCCTTGTCCGGCACGACCGGGTTGATGCGATTCAACTCCGGACGCGTATCGCGCAGGTACGAGTCGTCCTGCTCCGGTGTGCCCGGCACGGGGGACGGGTCATTCTCGGCCTCGTAGCGGTCTTCTGCGTCTCTTTCCTCGGGGTTCGACATGATATGAGTTTTGACAAGTGTGATTTACTGTAGGATACGTATATACGGCGAGCAGAGTGTGGAAGAAGAAAATTAACAAGTCCTCTAGATGATGGATATCGTTTTGTCACGCAAGTATTTATGTGTCCGCCTCCCTGGAACGGCACCCAACGCAATGTTGACATCAACCCGGCTGATGGAGGGTGAGATGTCATCTTCCCTCGACGATTAACTTTTGCGGCACGTCATCAGGCGGCGAGCTTCCGCCAGGAGATGGCTACGTTGCATCAGAAGACTACTTCGCTCGTCTTGTTGTCTTGGTGAGCTGAGACGAATATATCTGTGTAGCATGCAATGGTCTGAGTCTGGTCAAGTGATCGCTATGAGCTTGTGTGACAACCTATTTAGGAAAGATCGGATCTTGTTATCATCGATCTTCGCTGCTCGATTGACAAGTAACCTTGGACTATCGATTTTCTCAATCGCAGACATCCAGCACTTGGCGACGGCGACAAGCTTGATTATGAACCTGACAGACGGACACAACCAAACAACAGGATGAGGTCTTCATGACGAGCATATGACGCCGTGATGACCATCCATCCATTCTGATACTTGGCCACCCATCGCGGTGGCTAAGCAAGTGGCACTTCGCATAAATGTCTAAGGTTCGCTGAGTCTGCTGGAAGGAATCATCTAGGAATCATCTACCGATGTGACTTGCTTGTGTACAACTTGTTGGAATCAAGCAGAGCAAGCGATACGATACAATACGATACTATATTACATTTCTCATATCCTTTCTAGGGACTGACAACTATTATCATGGCTGCTCCATTCGAGGACCTAGATCCCACCGGCCCTTCTCCAGAAGACCGCGTCAATGCGATGCGCGGGTACAAAGCGTATGTTTGAATCCGTCGGGTGTAGATATCTGTATCTACATCTATCTGTATCTTATCGATACATACCACTGACACAACGCGTAGAACGCTCAACAACCCCCGTGTCTCAGAAGAAGCGAAGAAGAACGCCAAAGACGTGCTAGACAACCAATTGGGCGGTGACGAGCCCAGACACGATCTCTACGCGATGAGGAACCCGTCCAAGGAACCGAGTCGGGTGCAGGGGGGACTGAAGGCGTGAGTCCAGCCTCCCTGTTTCAATGCTACTGCACTGTGCAACAGACCAGCTGACAAGACGTGACGTCCATCAGAGCCACAAAGAACCCCCGCGTATCCGAAGACGCCAAGGAATCGGCGCAGGAGAAACTAGCTCAGTTGAGCAATGCTATGTATGAGGAGAGTCAGCGGCCTGTTGAGGAGTAAGTAGGTCGAAATAGAGCGAGCAAGATTGTTTCGAGTTGAAGAGAGGGTATATGAGTGTGGAGAATAAAATATATATATTATCAGGTCGTGCTTGAGAGGTGAATGTAAATTGAAGTATTACTATTTTTTCAATTGTAATAGTATCTATCATTGGACTATAGTATGATAGATAAATGTATGTATGTATGTACTTATTTATATTCATGAACAACTTGTGCGATTATTCATTCATTCTCTTTGGAATAGCAAGATTTTCCATAATAACCACGTACGAACGCACCTACCCTAACAGACATAACCTATCCGATATAAATATATTTTTCGAAATAAGTAACGAAACTAATTACCTAGCTTGCTTTTATGTCCTTTAGCAACCCAATCAAATTCCACGTTAATTAATTAATATTAATTTTAAGTAGGCACCAAATTGGTTAATTAATTAATTACAAGAGAGAGAGAGACTAGCTGCTGTTGCTATTGCAGGATCATACCACAATGCAACGCAACGCAATGCAATACAATGGCTTGCCATACACAAGGCTTGTCTCTAGAGAACAGAGTAAAAGAAAAACAATAACAAAAATAAATAAAAGCAGGAATGCGGGATAACTTTTTTCTCCATTGTTTAGTTTATTTTACCCGATTTTATTTTTCTTTCTTTCTTTCTTTGTGGTTGGAGAGGACTGACCTAATATTGCTACCTCACCTCATTTTTTCTATCCTCTCTCTTTTTCAGATATTTTAGGTATTATGGATCAGGGACTTGACTGATTGACTGACTGACGACTGCTTAGTTAGAAATTAATTACCAAAAAAAAAAAGATCAGTGTGAGAGTAACCATCAACAAAGGATAGGTGGGCACTGAGCACAGTTTACATAAATATAAACAAGGTCCCAGCTCAACCCTGTTGAAGCGGCAGTATCTATCTATCTAAGTGTCTAGTCTAGGTGAGGCAGGGGTGAAAAGCTCGGGCTGACTGCTTTGCAGAATTTTTGAGCAATGTTATTCTTATTGCCTATGCGTCACCTTTCTCAGCGCCTAGGGGTTGTAGGTTGTAGTAATCTCACCCGTGAAACCAAGCAAATATTTGCCTGAGACAAAAGGAAGATGGAAGCTGATCAGGTATGTTTGGTTTTGGGACTTGAAATTAGCCTGTTTTTTTTTCCCCTTATCTTTATATATTTTTCTTGATGGCTTTTTTTTTGATCCTAATTACGGTTGTTTCTCTCCGTCATAATACTAGGAGATCTAGTCCAATTGAAAATTCTATCGTTTTATTGTCTTTGTTGACAACCTTCTTCTTCTTATCTTTTTTTTTTTGTTTTGTTTTCCTCTTTCAAGGTGAGGCACCACTTCCTTTTTTCTGTTTTAGACTTGGAGTACCTAAGTCTGTACATAATACTGATCACACCAGCCTCAGGCCATGCACATGTATTAGGTACATACTTACTTAGCAGGAGGCAGGTGAGTGCAACACAACATGGCATGACATGACATGAGCAAGCTATAGATAGCGGTAGTGACCTAAATGAGCCAAACTATTGATTTGATTGATATATGCCTACCTTCATAGTGTGATTAATGTTTAGGTAGATAGATAGTTTATACATCATGAATGTGATCGGACTTGTTGCATCTAATCTAGTGCCCTGGTGGATTAATTGCCTTTTGATTGACCTTTTTCTGTTTCTTTTTATTCTTCTGTTTTCCTTCTTCTTTCCTTCTTCTTTTCTTTCTCTGCTTTCTCTGCTTTCTCTGCTTTCTCTGCTTTCTCTGGTAAATAATAAACAAACAATGCTCTTTGTCATTTGACCCTAACTTTAGGTTTACACCCATCATCTTTCCTTTTCTCCTTTTTCAATTAATCTTCATTTAACAACTTTGTGTCCTCCCATCTTGTTTCGTCCCTGTCCGGAGAAGGCGGGGTGATATATTACTTTGACTAGTAGGAGGTGTACTTTTTTTTTTCCCTCTACCTATTATCTACTATACTCTGATTATAATTGATGGACAAGCCGTCGAAGGAATTAAATGCCTTGACTCATTGTTAGAGAACAAAAACTCGAAACCGGAAAGACCGCTATACTGTCATTGTCTTTTCGATAGACTCCATCAATCCATCTGATTGTGACGGCCCAGGTCGACAGAATACTGAATATGAAGGAACGAGCCGATGAGACGCTCAACCCTGCTGGAAACTGCCAGCATCTGCTACTATATCAACCTCTCCAACCCCGTATATATAGACTGCCTTTTTTTTTCTTCACCAACGTCAGCTGCAGCTTGGCCCGACATACATATCGACTTGGCCAACTTCTTCTCCACGTGGATACCAATGTCCTAACATACAATACCTACCGCAAGTCCAGACCTGACTCACGTCTTCATCATGGCTGCACAGCAAGGACAATTCATCAGATGGACACCAGTGGAGCCAGCAACTCCACAGCCTTTCAGGATCGTGTTTGTCCGCGGGGGACCAACCAGAACCGTCTTTGGACGACGGGAAGTGTTCGGCAGATTGGACTTTCAACTCGTACAACACCCCGGGACTGCGACTTACTGGCGCCTCGAAGAGGGGATGACCATGCAGCTTGACCTCCTCGCCATCCCTACCACGACCCCTCCGGGAGGAGTGCCTCGCGAGCATGTCTTGGATTGCAAATACCGCTACATCAACCATGTGAGGGTGCAACCCGCGTACAACGCCCCGTACCAGATGCAGACCCGTGTTGCGGACGTTTCGATTGACTGGCCTTCATACCTGGGAGTCCTTGGCGAGTACACGCTCATGGCCAGAGTCTTCCAGGTGGGGAACGGTGTGGTGAAGGCTGAGGTGGAGTCTGAAGTGATTAATGTCGAAATGTGGATGTGAGGATTTCTCGACTGAGTTTGCCAGCACAAGTAAGTACACCTACTACAGAATGAGTCCTGTTTGAGTATGTGTGTACGTATATATTGTAGCTTTTACCTAAGCTAGCTTAATAATTAAGCAGTACTAGTAAGACAAGTATTTTAATGTAGGAGGATACAATTCAAGATCCTTTCAGGTAGGTATCACATACATAGCTGGGGTGCTACATCTTCACTTTTATAAACCAGCCATGAAGACAATCAATGTTCATTTCTTCTGCCAAACTACGGCTATATTGGCCTTCGAAAAGGATGGGCTTCCGTGTTGAACACATACTCATCCAGGCTGATCAGGTCGGGCTCGCTGAAGATGAGATAAAAGTACTTCAGCGTCTCGCCCATCCAGAAACTCTCCATCGAGTCGTTCTGCGGCGCATGCCCGTCTGTCACCGTCACGTCACTCAACGCCGCATTGGCAACCGTCGTTGTCGTCTGTTTCTGGATCGCCTCGAACATGTCCCACGCTGCGTCCAACAGGTCCTCTCGTCCGGTCACGCGGTACAGAATGAAGACGCTCTCGATTGCTTCTGGACGTAGCAAGTATTGCCTGTCCGTAATGGCCGTGAAGCCTCGAGGTAGGCGAATGTCCTGCACTGCCGCCGGGTCCGCTCTCGACAAGACCTGCTGTTTCCACGTCTGCTCGTCCCATCGACAGTTGTCTACTGACTGGCACGGCACCATGGAGAAGGTCTCGGGCATGATCCCAACTGGCATGGCCCGGTATGTCCAGATACAGCCGTCGACCAGCTTCTGTGCAAGCTCGACGTGAGACGGCAGATTGAAGAGCTTCCCCCCGAGGGCAAACATGCCCCCAGCGAAGCAGACTAGGTGTTGTCCCTGCGCGTCGAGCCTGGTTCTGGTCTGTCCGCTGTCGTCGATAGTGACTACAGCAACCCCTGCAATCAGGATGTCCTTTTCGTCCGGCACCATCGGACGGAAGAGATTGTGCTCGATAGCAGTCTGCATGGCCACCTCGTACATCTTTTTATACATCGGTTCGAGACCGCCGAGCAGCGCGTACGTCTTGAGCAGATACTCGTACATCGAATCTGCCAGCGCCCCAAGCCCAAAGGTCGTGTCTTGCGTAAAGTCTGCCTGCGGCGCACTCACCATCAGCGGCCACATGCCCGGCAGTTTGGTGCGATTCTGCTGCTCGTCGAATGTCTCCATGAGGCGCTGCACAGCATCAAACCATCTCGCGTCACCGGTGAGCTGCGACAGGCGCGTGAACTCGAGCGTGAACGAGCCGATTGCCGCCACTGCATCCCATTCGCCTGCCTGTTGGTCTTCTTCTCCACGCGCTGCTTTGTGCAAGTCCCAGTGCGTGATGGGCATGCGGTTGGGCGTGTCGAACGCGGCGTACAGCAGATCGCCGACCTCGATGGCCTTGGTGAGGAGTCGCCGGTCATGGCTTAGGTCGTATGCGGAGAGCAACCCGCCCAGGTAGCGGATGTTGGTCTCAAACACGTTGATGGTGGCGAGCGCGGTAGTAGAGAAGTCGATCTCGACGACAGCTGCCACAGCATCCTGGAACTCGTCGCGCATGCCCATGATCCAGAGCGTATCCAGGCTGTCGACCAGCGTGGCGCCCCATCCCCCGAACGTGTTTCGCGATGAGCCGCTGAGGGGTGTCACTTCGTCCATCTTCCAGGCCAGCGATTTATAAGAAGACCAGCACCGGGTGAAGGCATCTTTGACCGTTTTCTGTCGGCGCAGGCGTTGCTGACGTCGCTCTGAAGGCTCTTGGGGAAATTTGGCTTGGATTTTGGGCAGCGCAAGGGGTTTGCCCGTAGGAAGAGCCCGCAGGGAGGTGACGGGATGTCGCACCGGCACCGTTCTCCAGAAAGATGCTTTGTTCTCTATAGGGTCCTTTTGGTCTGACGAGTCTGTTATAATGGGGGGTTCCACTGGCTTTGACAAAAGCCCTCGATAGACCGAGAGAGCGATATCTTCAGAGTAGATAAGGTACAAAAGGAGAAGAAGTAGAGCGGTGAGTATACACACAAGCGACCTGCGTTTGGGGAATATCATGTCGAGTCGACGAGTAAAAATTATAAAAAGGGAGACACCGTCGTACGTTTCTCTCTTCTGGCGGAGAGACACGCTACCTTGAAGGAAAGACTGGCTTCTTCTCTCGCCTTTTACCGTTCAATTTTGGAGTATTTTTACCCTTGGCGCATATGCAGGGTTATTTCTTCCGGTAAAAATGCGGCGCAGAGCCCCAAGCATAGGATTCCACTGGACTGGTTAAAAGAGAAGTGTTATCATTCTCGCCCATTTATTTGACGGCCACTCAGAGTGTTTCGTTTAAGGAGGAAGAAAAGGTTGACTGGTGATCGCGCTCCTGGTTTAAAGAAGCAAGCCTCATCAATAACTATTCCATGGACCCTGGACAGCGGCAAAGCAATAGTGATAATAGCGCCAACGCGACAGACATGTCATTCACTCTATTGGCGGTCGGCGGACGCAAACCCTGTTCGAACAGTGCATAAAGGCGCTTATCATTCCAGGGACTTACCAGGTACTTACCTATTTCGGTTCTTAGGAAGGTAGGTAGGCGCTGGTTATGTCTTTGTCTAGGTATGGACCGAAACCGAACTTCCCTAATAAGGATAGACTCTGTGACACAACAGAGAGATAGGGTATGTGACTAACGATAATAAAGCAGGGATTGCATACACTGGACTAACAATAGAATGAAGGATAGATTAAGATTTAACAGGTTACACAATAAAGTCAGACCCTAATTACTATTAGAGAGAGAAGATAAGTTGGTACTAAAGCTCATGATTAGAAGAGGTGTTAATTAAGAGAGTTTTTTTTTTGGAAAGAAATACAAGTCAAAAAAGGTGACAGAGACTGAGACTGAGATTACCTGAAAAAAAAAATCAAGAAGCAAATGAAGAAGAAAAGAAACTTAATTATGGAGAAGAGTGAAGAAATCGAGGCCAGAAAGAGTCCGTACAGATGAAATAATAATAATAAAAATAAGAGGTTAAGTAAGGAGGCCAAGATTACATGCAGAATTTATTACTTATGGGTGCCAGATTTCTACAAATGAAGAAGCTCTAGATAATTAATTATCATTATTAAGTAAGTAGATTCAGTGAAAATTTTCGATATGGGAGTACTGGGCTTCGTATCTATAGTACCTACAGTTTTCCACCACCATCATCATCATCACAATCATCATCTTGTAGGATGTATACGGATGGATGGCTTTAGAGATGTGATATGTCGTCATCTTACTCTTTTTTGTTTCGGTGGAAGTATTGCGTGGTAGCCCGAGGAATGATTTGCTTGCAAACGAAGGATAGAAAGAAAAAAAAACCACCCCCAAAAAAACAAGAAGGAAAACTTACCTTATACACAGGTATTAGAAACGGCTGTCACTTGCCATTGTGTTCGTTTATTTCGCTTCTTTTCTTTTTTTTCTCATTCTTTTTTTGGGTGCGTGTGTTTACTCACTCACATTCCACAAATTGCGTCTATCTGCAGGCCGAATTCTTGTAATTCTTGGTAGATAGAAACTTCAGATTCGCCATTTCAGTGTGCAGTGGATTCCATTTAAGATTAAGAACTAAGTCAATTGAAAAATCGCAATAAATAATAAAAATATATTACCTAGGATGGCGAGTGAGTACTCAGAGTGGTAAAAAAAGACCAAGTGCATACATACCTACCGAGTTATGTATCTACGTTTGCTTGGACAACCAAGCATTGCAGATAACATAATTATTACAATTAATTCAGGCTTGGTTTCCTTTCTTGGTCATAATTATTCCTTGGTCAATCTTGTCATGATAGAGGCAAGAAAGAAGAAGGTAACAGGTTGTTGAGAATAAAAGTTGGTTGTTGGTTAGATAGAGGTTGTAATATAGATAGAACATTTATTTATGAGTACAAGATTGGATTTACACGTAGGCTAGTTGATTATGCCTGTTGCTATTATTAGTGGGCAGGTTAAAAATAAAGAGTGTCATGCATCTTGCGATAACCATACGGTTACGTAGAAGGCAAGTTACCCGAACGCTAGATATCTTCTCCGTAGTAACGTTTCACCTAAAATTAACGACACCGGAAAACTTTCCTGTCCTGGTGGTATACATATATTCTACTTCGTTTAACTGGCGCTAGCTTATTGCTTACTCCTACCTACCTTCCCTATGCTCAGCGAGTACTCAGGCGGTGCCTCTCAAAAATGGAAATGTTGCGCCCTTGTCTTTTCCTTATCAGGTAGTCCGACACGTTCTCGACCACGATTCTTAGAAATGCCAGCCCTATCCTGTACAGCCCACGCATGTGTATTGACATGATGGGTCACACGGCAAATGCTGTCAGTCAATTACTCTATTACTATTACTAACTACTCCGTACTTGTATGCAAGTGCCAATTGCAGTGGTCACCTGAACACGCCAGCTATCTCGACCCAGGATTTTATTTATTCAGCGCTTGATCAAATGCTGCAGTCAACATGCCGCAGACATATATCCTCACTCTCCTTGAGCTTTGATCCCAGTTTCAATTCCAGATCAGATAGAAACTAGCAATGTCTGCCCTCGTCGATGCGGCCACCATACGGCATGGCCTGATAGAGGAGGTCTCAGAGCCAGAGCCACAATCTGCTCTGCCACCGCCTCCGGTGGTAGAACAACAACAGGAATCTGACTCTTTCTCCTCTCTGCCAGCAGCAGGAGGAAGCTACCCTCAAGTTTCAATCGAGCACTCACCTGTACTAGTCGCCGCAAATAATAATTCCGACCCTGTCAATGCCATCGCACCCCTACAGGCTCAAGACGGATCCCCCGAGACTATGCGGCGGGTTTTCGATGTCGCGCCGCTGAATGTGATGAACAAGTCTCGCCGGACGGCCATCACCATCTTGATCATCATGAGCAACCTTGTCCAGGTCGGTGGCATGTCTATCAAGTCGATTCCGGAGTTTCATCAAAAGATTCATCTAGGATCATCATCTGACTAGCTGCAAACAGATGATTGCGAATTTTGTCGGCATTGCGGGCGGATTACGACTGAGTGAGTTGCTGGGTGCAAAGGGGACGCAAGCGACGTGGATTGCGGCGTCGTATCCGTAAGTTTGTCGTCAATCTGTCGACTCTTCTCCCCTCTATGTCCGCTGATAACGTCAGACTTGATGACTTGCTGATGATTGCAGCCTCACACAAGGAACCTTCGTCCTGATGAGCGGCCGAATGGGCGCCGTGTACGGACACAAAAACCTGCTGCTGGCCGGCGGTGCCTGGCTGACTGTCTGCACCCTCGCCTGCGCGTTTTGTGACCGTTTCATCGCCTTTACAGCCCTGCGAGCACTGTCGGGCATCGGGGGAGCCTTCATCATGCCCAACGCAGTCGCCATGCTTGCTATCACGAATCCCCCTGGTCGCACGCGAAATCTGAGTCTGGGATTCTTCAGCGCGTCAGGACCACTGGGTGGGTATCTCGGGGCGATTCTTTTAGGCCCTTTCGTCGATAATCTCGCGTGGAAGTGGCTATTTGTTTTTATGTGAGTGTTCCTCTCTATGGTTCCACGCGAAATATATGTACTTATCCATGATGACCCGTTAGAGCCATTCTCGGCGCTTGTAATGCCACTGCCCTCTGGGCTCTTCTTCCCCGGGAGGTCCCTGTCGATCGAGGGGGAAAGATTGACTGGATCGGTGCTGGACTGGGAACCAGCGCCCTAATTGTATTCAACTTTGTGTGGAAGTAAGTTTGGCGTGTTTATACAGGACATGTACGTCAGCTGACAATTCACAGTCAAGCACCTGGTGTGGGCTGGGCCACGCCATATGAGATCGCGCTGCTAATCGTGTCCATCCTGCTCTTCATCTCGTTTACCATCTGGGAGCGTTATATCCCTTATCCAATCATGCCGCTGGACATCTTCCAGGCGCCGTCATTTGCCGCGTTGATCCTCGTCTCGCTCCTGAACTACATGGCCAACGGAACGCTCATCTGGTATCAGGTCCTCTGGCTGCAGGAGATCTGGCACTACACCCTGCTTCAGTTCGCGCTGGCCTGGACGCCGTTTGTCATATTCGGCACCATCGCCGCCTGTCTCGCCGGCTGGCTGATTCCACGCCTGGCCGCGCAATGGATCCTGGCCATCGGTACCGTCACGATTCTCGCGGCCGACCTGCTGATGGCGACCATGCCGTCGCAGACGAACACTATCACGAACCTGTATTGGTCGCACGTGTTCCCTTCGGTCATTCTCTCGTCCTTCTGTCCAGACCTCGTGTACACAGCCGCCCAGATTATCGCCAGCAACTCCGTCCGACGGAGCCAGCAGGGTGTTGCCGGGTCCCTGATTGGGACGCTGAATCTGTACGGCACCAGTCTGGGGCTGGGGTTTGCGTCGACTATCGAAACCCAGGTTGGTCGACGCGGACTGGACCGGATCATGGGGTACAGAGCGGCGTTGTTCTTTGGGGTGGGGATTAGTGCAATCGCCTTGTTGCTGGACGTGTTGTTCGTTCGACTGGTCAAGGATGAGCGGGAGGGATGGGCTGATGAGAATGATGCTGATCCAGCGGATATGATCGAGTTGACGTCGCAGACTCGGACGACTCAGGGGGCGACGACGACAGGGACTGAGCTGCTATCGGCGTCGCAGAGAACGTAGTCATGACATTAGAATGGCTGAAATGGGGGCAGTCGCGGCAGATAGAGATATACATTAGCAAGACAGTATCAGTATGCTGGTGTCTGGTACAGCGTACCCTGGTACACGCAGGCAAGCACAAATGGCATCTGAATACTCTAACACAGTCGACAAGTCTTCCAGGCAGGTCTACCCCTGCGAACTTCGAGTGACGGATAAGTATCAGACTCGAACGAAAACCAAATACGTTCTAGTAATTGACCTAGAATACCAGGAAGTATATCGCATATACATGCACATAAAGCACAATTTTTTCTCTCTTCTCTTTTCTTAGCTTAATTAAGAGGACTTCTTCACCGGCCGCTCCTGCTTCACCCCATCCACCCAGACATCAACCTCTTCGTCATAAAACGCCACATGCCCCTTGATCCCGGCGCATTCCACCGTCGGCGTTTTGTACCACCATACGAGGCCTTCTTTCGTCTTCTTCGGCGAGGGGAGGTGCACCTCAAGGTAGTTTGCGTCGCCCTGGAAAGGCACAGATTAAATTAATATGGGATTGAGGTCAAGATAAAGCGGAAGTAAAGAGAAGGTAATAGGGGAAAAGAGGGATTAGGAAACTGACCTTATACGGACACGAGGTGACGCGATCAGACGGCGTGAGCAAGTCCAGCCGGACGTCTGTCATGGGGATATACGACCGTATCGGCAGGCCCGTCTCGTAGAGCAGTTTGGGCTTTTTCGTATTGGCGACCTCGACGCCATCGATCTCGACGCGGATATGCTTTGAGGATGGGAGGATGTCGATCCGCTGGAGCAATTACATATTAACCATTTCACCCATATACAAATTAACCCGTGCATAATTTGACGAAGAAGCACGAGGAACAACCTTATACGGATCCTTCGGATGCACATAGATCCTCTCATCCTCCTCGAACCACGCATCCGCCTTGTCGAATGCCACCTTGACGAGATCGTGGAAATCGCCCCCCTGAATCACCGTCACCGCGCCGGCTGCCACGCGATCGCCGACAACGAGGTCGTAGATCTCTGCCGTGGTCCGGGTTTTCGCGTTCTGGAGGTTGTCCAGACAGACGTCTGATTTGGCGAAGTAGAAGATGGGGTAGGAGGGGTGTTCCCAGCTGGTAGATATTAATTAATACCATCAGACATCCGTAATGTGCACAGAACATGTTTTGCACCAACATATGTGCAGTACATACACAAGCTTAGGCCTCTGCGCGTCAACCACAAACTTGCCGCCGAAGAGGACGCGCACTCTCCGGACGACATCTTCCGAGTAGCCGGCGTGTGGGAATGGCAGAGGCATTGTTCTTGTTGGATGGGATGTACTGGCAGAAAAGAAAGGCTGGTCGATAAGCAATTGTAGAAGCGTGATATGATCGATTGTGATATGATTGATATGATATGATATGATATGATAGTAATGACTGATAATGATGACGATATACGGATACGGGGAGCACGTGATGGCCGCTGAGGATATTAGGTTTATGGACGAGGAAGGGGAGCTTATACGGCTCTGCACTGTGATTTGGATTATTTCGTCCTACTAAAGCGAAGTATGTATGTACTGCACAGGTATGCGCTCCTTGGCCTATGCGTTGTTCGCATTCGAAGTGCTTCCTATAGTGGATTGATTATTCGACTGGTTGAGGGCAGATGCTCTCTAAAACGCAAAACAAACAAACAAGAAAAAAAAAATGTTGTCTCCCATTCTCTGTATTTTGAGAATACTGGCGCAAGCTATAAATATAAATTGTATGAATGGTCCTGGACATTAATCAGCTTGTCTCTTTCTTGTCTTGTGCGAGAGAGGCTATTTCTTTGGAGTGCTGAGCCCTCTGTGATCTACTTTGTATGGAACAAATTAGTCAATAGGAACTATGTAGGTATGTACGTATCTGAGGTTCGTTCTATCCCGCTACTGCACTCTATTATTTTTTAAAAGGCTTTTTGCTTGGACTATTGTTCTCTACCCTGTCCCTATTTTATGTAGAGTACATTCCTAGTTGTTTTCCGCAATCCCCTTTCCCCCGATAACAAAGTTGTATCCCTGCCATACTGATTAAGATCACACAAGAATTAAAGAGGTTAAAGTCTTCAAGACATCGTATACAGTCTTTGGAATCTATATTAATGGTCAGAAATTAGTAATAATTTACCCAATACTATTATCAACATGATACCTCATAATATTGCTGCAATCATCGTTGGAGTATCTTTCTATATAGTACCGTTCATTTAGTTTATCGAGAAAATAGAAAGATGATATCAAAAAAAAGGAGGTGAAATATAACAATGATAATTAATAATCCATGCTCACTTTAAGTAATAGTGAACTCTTATAGGGTTTGGGTTAGCATTTTATCTCGTTTTTGTCTTCCCTTTCCTATTTTCTACTTAATATACTGTTGTGTCTATCGAAAGATTGATAGTCGTGGCAATGAGATGTAGATCTGTAGTTCTAGAATAAGGGTAGAAGTAGAGAAATATACTAGGCTAATAATACTTCCTATGGCAATAATAATAACGAACTATTGACCCTTTCAACTATAGTAAGGATGATGCAGACTCGGCCAAAAAGAGGCACCATGGCACCAGCTTCTTGGTGAATCTGAACTAGGTATCGGCTGCGCCAACAAAGGACCAGTATTAATAATATCTCCTAAGATATCTTACTTTGGTTCTATTAACTTAAATTATTTTTGTCTTCTTTCTATCACCATTCCGGGTTTTGTGTTATCTTATCTACTACCCCTTCATTTCGTACCCACAGACAGGAACCGGTGAGAGACAGAATAGAATGGGAGGAGTTCAATAAGGACGATATTTATGTATGTACTGTACAGACGCAATCTCTCTCTGGCCCCGATATGACAGGATATGACACACCATCTTTTAACGACAAGCTAATATGAACACATAACAGCAAGCACAGCTTTCTATGCAATCGATCTATTCGATTTAACAATCAACCACATCATCCACACTTCGAATGAAAACATCCGGCCGGATCAGCTTCTCCTGGACCAACCTCCCATTCAACAGATCATTGCGGTCTACCCGACGGTATCCGTCCTCGATCGTCTTCTCAATCCCCGCCCGGACATGCCTCCGGGCAACTCGTTCCCTCGTCGCGTTCAGATCGACATCGACAAACACGCGGTAGTCGACCAGCGCAGCGACGTCCCTCCACCCGGGCTCGTCAAGCAGGAGGTAATTCCCCTCGATGACGAGGATGGCTGCTGCGTCAGAAGGAGAAAAATGGATCTGAATGCCCTTTTCGACGGGGTCTTTGGCTTCGTGGTCGAAGGAGGGGGCGTAGATGATCTTGTCGTTGTCTTCATCGTCGTCTTCTCGATCCGCCCATCCACGTAATTCCCTCATGAACGCCACGAAGCGATCCACGTCAAACGTCCAGGGCGCCCCGCGCCGGATGTAGGCCTCCTCGCGGTTGGGAAGCTGGTCGAGCGTGGCGCGGGGGAGATGAAAGCCGTCCATGGAGACGAGGACGGCTGTCTGTTTGTTGCCATTGACCGGTACGTGTGTACCAGCTGGTGAAGCATTTAGCCGTCGAACGACCTGCTTGGCGATGGTGGTCTTGCCCGACCCAGGCGGTCCGGCAATGGCGACGAGAAATCTCTTTTTGTGGTGTGATTGCGCGCGAGTGCGGATCAGATCGGTGAGACGGGCGTATTCAGTTTCCATTGTATTCTTCTTCTCTTCTTTCCCAGCCAGGCTCAATCTATAATTCAATGAATCTTCGATATTGACCCTGGATCAGGAATAATGTAGCTGTAGCTGTAGCGTCCAGGGATGTAATGGGGGTGATAATCTGAAGTGAATCCCGCTCTCAATTCATGCTCAATAGGCGTGGAATAATTTTCTTAAAAAAAGGAGAAAAAAAAAGGAGAGAGATAAGAGACAGGGAGAGAAGACGAAGTATCAATCGAAGATCAATTCTTAACCACAGAGAAATTAATTGGTCATGGAAAATGAAACAAAAACAACCCAGTTTATTCTATTATATTTCTTTCCTTCCTTACACATTAAACAATAATGATAAATTAATAAATATCACCACAGACGCGATCCATCCCTGACTGTGTTCGGTACCCCATATAAAGTGTAGACAGTGGAGCGGAGAGCGGACGACTGTGGTCCGATACACCCACTTCCGGTCAAGGACTCCCCACTGGATATTCTAGTGGTACCAATGGATGCTGTTGGCCTATTGAATAAAAATTAGTCTATTTGAGAGATTGTGGTACATAGAGGTGTTGCCCCGCCTAACTCCCGTCCACTTTGTTTACTACTGTGTCCTGGAATGTCCTGTGATGAAGCAAAGTTAGGGCAGTACTCTATTCAAGCCACCTCAAGATTACCCAAGACTAGGCTAAAACTGGCATGGATATAAACATGAAAATTTATCCAATTACTCAAGTATTAATTTTCATTGCCTACAGGAATTTAAGTACACAGATACATACACGTATGCCAGTTCCCATACCTGGGTAAACGTTACCTACTGGTCCTAATCATGACGGGTAATACATGTGAGCAACCATGATCGTATGACAGTCTTCTTTTGAGTCTGTAATTAATTGATACGGATTTGGGGTTTATAGTGGAAGCCTTTCAGGTTAATCTACTACTCGAATATATCCATTTATCTAGGACTCTATCCATCACTAATCACAATCTACTTAGGAAGCCCTCGATGGCTTGGTCTCAAATATAGAGATCTTCTGCAAACATAGGTGAATAGATTTTTTGTTTGTTTTGTCACAGCTGAAGAACTCAACTATCATACTCATCCGTGTTCAATAGAACATTGAGGGTTGGTTGTGAAGGACAAAAACAGATAAGAACCGCGTCACATACTCACAGTATTGGGCTTCCAATATCGCATGCAGGAAATTTTATTGAGAGTCTGGCATCATCTGTAACCAGGCATATAGATATTAGGGCATAGGATGTACTGTATAGAGAAACGATCACAGTTTTAGCAATCTATCCTATGATGTTGCATGGATAGATAGATAGATAGATAGACCACAAATCTATTCTATACACCATCAGCAATGCTCCGCCTAGTTTCAAGAAGCGATATTAGCATCATCGGTGGGGAGAGATTTTTATAATACTATAATATCGCTCAGCCTACAAGACAAAAACTACCTGGTACGTATGTATGTACCTAGTATGTCGATGTACTGTCCAAACCTTAAACATCATGTGTGTACATGTACAGTACAGTTAGCAAGTCATAACTCATCATTTAATTCGAGCAGTATCGGTGAACCTTTTCGAAGTGATAATTACACCTAAGACCAGGTTATAAACCTCCTAGGTATTCCCAATGATATAAATAAATGTATGGATAACCCTATCATAATGTCGATGAAGTCTTCGACTCCGGATATCAATACAAACTCAACCCACCATGTCAAAACTCGCCTGCTGGGGGGAAGAATAAAAATAAGAATAAAAGAAAAGAAAATAAGAAAGAAAATAAAAAAAAAAACTTACCTGTATGTATGTACCTCCTACGATTCTGTCCTTCCTCTACACCCTATTTTCTTGACTTATACTGACGCCTAGGAAGCGCCTGAGAGAAGAAACTTCCCGGATCAGCGGTATCCTATCCGTAAGCAGAACCAGGCAGGCAGACTGACTGACTGACTGACTACCAGTTATATGGACATCCATACCTACCTCCATGCTGTATAGCACACAGGAAATAATCCTGGCGTACAAGATTACCCTTGTCGAGAGATGTACTGTGATGTATATATGTACAGTACATTCCTATACTATCATCCCCAGGATCCTTCCACGGCACAGCAGCATAAATCAAGAAAGTTGGAATCTCGACTGCTTCTGTTTCAGCTGCGAGAAATGGCGTCTTGGCAATTGCAGAAACCCCTGCTAGTCGGTAGGATGACAGCGGACAGTCAGTCAGTAGGAGGGAACTCAATTGACGAATCCGATAATAAGGATTGGACTGGCAGCGTCAACTGTCAGTGCGGTCACGCGGGGGGTTGACAGAGACGCTAATTAATACTATAATCCTTGTACGGAGGCACTCGGTATGCATATCACTGCATTTGTTCAAGATATGAGTAGGTTGTTTGCTCGATTCGGAAAGCGCCTCCTATGTTCTGTAAATGATCATGAATAGATACAGAGCTAACGCAGGAGTTCCTACCACGAGCGTATCTTTCCTGCGAACCTGTCATATTTTAAGAGATATTTGTCAAAATAATTATTGTAACAGAAAATAAATTGTCTTTTTAGGTATCAGTTAAAAAAAATTCTATGTGTAAAATTTGTTATTCGAAGAATCAACATGAATGATTTTAATGCAAGTACAAATCAAAATTAAAGAATTATTTCTATTAGAAATAATCAAAGAATGGAGAATTCTAATTACTATCAAGTATTGAATTCTCATCATTAACAAGTTTTCATATCTAGATTTCTTCAAGTAATTCTCTGCCTATCGATACATCTTGGTTTTGCGGGGAAATAGGCTGTTGGTGGAGGTAGATACACTGCTGCATCTGCATTGATAACCGAACCCTGGCAATTAAATTACTAAGTTAAGTAATATACCTGCTTTACCTAGGTAGTTTATTGATCCTATGAGGACACTGACACTCCCAGCCAAGACATGCCAAGCAGCTTCAGCTGGTCTGAAGCTCAGCTGATCTACCCCAGCTGTAATATAAGTAGGGTGAAGGCGATTATCAGTCAGTCCGTAGTCAGTCAGCTAGTTTCCATTCATCTGCAGACACATCCTCCTTCCGCAACCATGACTGATCAAGAGACAAGCGCCCTTGCAAAACAGTTCAACGACTCCTTCGCTGCTTTCCAGGCTGGCAACGCCGAAGATGACCGCGTGCAAGCGCTGAAAGCGGCCCAACGCCTCGTAGCCGCGTTGGAAAAGCCCGAGGATGCGGCGTACAAACTCGCCTACTCAGTGTGTACTATATGCTCCTTTCCTTATTATTCAACTGGTCTGACAGAGGATTGTTATTAGCCCACCCAGGCCCTTGCGGTGAGGGTCGGCGTCGATCTTGAATTCTTCGAAACGCTCACTAGGAAAGATGGTCCGACCACGCTGGAGGAACTGGCTGCGCCAAAAGGAGCTGATCCGATCCTAGCGGGTATATTCGCAGATTCAAGCTAGTCGCTTTCATACTGATGCAGACAGAACGGTTCTTGCGGCTGCTGGTGGGAATCGGTTATGTAGGGGAATCCGGCAAACGCGTGTACGTGCCGACGGCGATGACGAAGATCCTGACAGAACGGAGGATCATTGCCATGACGAGGTTCATGTTCGAGTCCCTCTCCTGGTTGAGTGTTTTCCATCCTGACACTTGTTTATCAGCTTCGACTACGGCATGCTCTCCGTGGCAAAACTACCAGAGTACCTCCGACTCAACAACTACAAGAACCCCTTCAGCGCTAGGGGCGGTCCCTGGCAATTCGCCGAGAAGACGGACGACACACTGTGGGAGTTTCTCTCCAAAACGCCTATCGCGATGCAGGAGTGCAACACCTTCCTGGAGGGCAGCCGCGGCAGCAGAACCAGCTGGCTGGAATGGTTTCCGGTGCAGGAGCGCATCATTGATGGGTTTGAAGGCGGAGATGATGCTGTGCTGTTGGTCGATGTTGCTGGCGGGCGTGGTCATGAAATTGGCGCATTCAAGAGCAAATTCCCCGATGCACCGGGCAGGCTGGTTCTCGAGGATCTCGCTCACGTTATCGATGATGTCCAAAGCCTCGATCCGTCGATTGAGCGGGTCAAGATTGACCTTTTCGAAGGTCAGCCGGTGAGAGGTCAGTTGCTGTCTCAATCATATTGACTGCATCTGTCTTTAACTGCAACTAACACAATATTCTGTATGTCCAGCCGCCCGCAACTACTACCTCAAGCTCATCCTCCACGACTGGTCCGACGACGACTGCCGCATCATTCTGAACAACATCAAGGCCGCCATGAAGAAGGGCTACTCGAAGCTGATCGTCGAGGACTTCATCCTCCCTGACCAGGACTGCTCGCTGCTGCAGTCCATGTGGGACTGTATAATGATGCTATTTCTGAGCAGCATGGAGCGGTCGGCAGATCAGTGGACGCAGCTGTTTGAGTCGGTGGGGTTGAAGGTGACCAAGTTCTGGTATCCTCCTGGGGAGGCGCAGGGGATTATTGAGGTGGAGTACAGTTGACTGCGTTAGTGAGAATGTAACGCAAATCGTGGAGGTTGCTGATGGGAAGTATACAAGAATTTACGTGACTTGCGTATCAAGAACAGCACAAGATACATACGTATGTACACTCGATCTGATTGAATTGCCTTTGACAAGCTGGTCGAAGCTGGGAGCTGGACCTGCCCTCCTGACAGGCCGCCGATTGTCCGACCTCTGATAGCTGGTTGGCCTTGTCGAACAATCATGCAGAGATGCGCAGTACCAATCCTTCAGGCTAGGTGTAGCTATAGCCGAGAACCGTGGACGGTACTTGCGTGGCATGAAGTGAGGTGATGTTATCACCGAGATGCTGCTCCCTGAAGGCGATGACGACCGTCTGATTTTAGCCAGCGTAAGGGTATCACGGTGCTGCCTTGACTTTGCTGGTACTGAAGCAGTGGGCTCTCCTCGCCCGTCCAGAGACTCAAGATATATGGAGTCCTGATACTAGCGACATTGACCTGGGCCAGAGAGGGAGTAATATTGCTGAAGACAAAAGTATAGTTGACCCCTATATAGCTATCTTCCTGCCATATAGGATACTATATCCCATTAATCTGGATCTTGATCTGAGATCTAATGCCCAGAGCAGAGAGCAGATCTATTATGTTGCCCCCTCAGATGCTATACATATTTAGATTTCTTCAAAGATGTATGTAATACCAGCTGCTGTGGCATTTCTGCCATTTCTATCACTAGATAAGGAGTATCCTGGATCTCTGCTGCTAAGAATAATAGGCAGACTAGAGCCAGCATACTATCATAGTTTCTTGATTACCTACAGAGTCAGATTCCCGGTACTAGGAATAATAAATGCCTTACATGCTGGACCCTGGGGAGCCGGGACGCCATTCTCAACATACGAATGGGAGAGATTGAAGTTTATCTGGAGAGATGGAGTTGTAAGTACAGCCTTTGACTCTCAGTAACCGTACTTTGAAAACACATACAGAACGAGGAGAATCGAGCCGTGGTTGCCGCCATTGGGTCATTGATTACGAGCGGAGGATGAGCAGGATGGAGCAAGTGTATTATATTTTCTAGGCTAATAATAGCTAATTCAGAGGAAAGACACGCAGACTCGCAGGTCGTTCAGGTCTGGGCAACCTTGTCATACCACTCCACGATTTGCTTGTAACGAGCCATGACAATTGAATTAGCCATAAAGGAGCTAGATCTACCATTGTCTACAGCCTCCTCCCACTCTCTGATCAAAGACTCGCACGCACTACTGTAGAAATCCAGAGTGACTTGCGGCTGCTGATTCCATGGGAAACAGAAGTAACCTTAATGACTCAAATAACCTCCGCAGGAGCATTAAGAATCACGCTTTTTCTGGTCTCAAAGTCGAGATTATGGAGTGAGTGGAATGTGGTTTTCCATGTCGTGGCTTGTACAGCATCCTGCATTGACATCTTGTCAATTGCATAAATATCAGATAGTTCAGCTTGCATAGATGTCGTTAAATCCTTCCGCTGCCTGATATCTTTATATATATCATTTATCTCTTGGAGTATACCATCCATCTACCTTTATAACAGCTTTATATATGATATTGTCTCTAGGAGTTTTGCAAGATAGCATTATCGATATTTTGCTAGGCTTCCTTAGCTTGCCTTAACTAATGCCTCTTTTGTTGCCTCCATATCAGCTGCATGCTCTAATTCTGGGTATAATTGATATATCTCTGCCTTTAAAAAGCGCACAGATTCTTAATTAGATTAAGATCTGCCAAATATAGTGGCCAATCTATTACTTGCATCATCAATTAAATTGATATATGGGGCGATTATTCTGTAGGGACGGCTTTGTGGAAATATATGTACTTCCCCCCTCCCCACCTTCTTTTGTTTTTTTTTTTTTGATTGTACGGACGAATTGGTTGAATAACCCGTTATGCCAGTTAAATTAATTATCCTTGACCTTTTTTTTTTCGTCCCTCATCCCAGGTTGGCGGCTGTTTGCTGTTCAGAGGCGTGTTCCAACATATATGTCATGCTTACTAAGTGCTCTTCTCATGGTGTATGTACAGTACTTTCTTAGCAGCCAACGAGCATCCTCATCAAAGCAGCAGCACCACCCGAAAACAAAATAAGATTGCAGAAATCTATTTTCGTCTATGTGTACATAGTTGGAGTCATCGGAATGGCTGCGACAGACCCATCTCTCCTCTCACCAGGAGAGCACACCTTCACTGCATCGCCACTATCATCTTCATCTTCAGCAGATACAGCAACAGCAGCAACAATGACATTCACATACATCGTCCACGGAAATAGAAATGACAGCCAGAGTCAGACGCAAACCAGGATGAAACCCCTCCTGGTCATTCAATGTCCCGGCTGGGGCATCGGCCCCGGATACCTCCGACAGGGCCTCTCCCCACTTCTAGAATCGCACTTCACCCTGCTATACTTCATCCCTCGGGGGACAGCAGGATCGTCGCGTCCTCCCGGGGGAGACTCCGACATGGGCACATGGACCATGGCCGACGACCTCGAGCTGCTGCGGCGGCATCTCCGTCTGGAAAAATTCCCCGCTTTACTGGGCCACTCCAACGGCGGGGCGATCGTGCTCGCCTATGCGGAGAAGTTCCCGCTGAACGTAGACAAGGTGATACTGCTAGATCATCGCCTATTGGGCCTGAAACATGATACCTCGCTCATGCAGCGGAGGAAAGATGATCCGCGGTACAAGGCTGCGTTTGGCAGGAAGCAGGCCCGGCGGATGAAGTCGAAAATAGACCATGATGACGACGACGCGACACAATCCTGGAAAGAAATCCTACCGCTCTACTTCTTCGATCCGGACAGCGGGGTCCCTGCCTTGATGGACGCGATGGGCGACGACCTCGTCTGCGCATGGTGCCAGCAGGCGCAGAGCGCGTGTGACGCTGAGCTGTACGGTCCACGCAGGAGGCTGATGGTCGACAAGCTGAAGGATGTCCGGGCGAAGGTCCTCATCATCTTTGGGAAAGATGACATGATCACCGCGGTGGATAATGGGGAGGTGACGCAGCGTGGTATTAGTCCCGGTGGAGCGGCGGAGCTGAAGGTATACGACCGCTGTGGTCATTTTCCGTGGATTGAGCAGCCGGAGAGGACTGTGAGGGATATTGTGGACTTCCTGTTAGGCAGTTAAATGTAAGGATGTAAATACTATGTAATGTACTAATAGAGATGCCTCGTGTTTCTCTGGCAGGTCTAGAATATGTCGACATACAACGTCAAGTTCAGCGTTCCAGGATTTGACCGTACTTGATAACCAGAATTTCATCAACAATCAACAAGTGACAATGAACTTGAAATACAACATCATTTCCAGTACATACAACACACATTACAAAGAATACAAAGAAGAGCACCACTAATATGGTCAGCACGGTCAGCATGGTCAACAGCGACCACTAGGGGATATCTCAACAACGCCCAACGCCAATGCGGAAAACTCGCTAATTTCACCAGTCCAAAATAACAAACAAAGTGGTATCATTTCGTCCTACGAATCACGAACCCTGGCCTGCCGCTTAGCCGTACCAATGTGCGTGTTGTGCACCTTCGTGGCAAACTTTAGACTCGTCAGGGTCTCACCGAGATGCGCCTGCAGAGGGCTGACCATGACGAACATGAGCGTCTTGGAGTTTCCTCCCAGCGAGAATTGGAGCAGGTAGGTCAGCTGCGTCGAAAGTTAGCAATCATCACCATCATAGTGGGTTTTATAATATCTACCAACCTTGCTGTTCCGGTACGGGATGTGGCCGCCTTCCTTCCCCTGCCCAAGAGCGCTAATGACATCCCCCAAGCAGCTCAGGCTTCGGTTGATGTTTTGCGTCTCCTTCAATCGCTCGCCCGTTGCTCCGCTGTGGCTGAGTCGCTCACTGCCGGCCAAGTCAACCAGATTCAGGGTACCTTCGCTTCGCTCGCCAGTAATACTATTCTCGCCCAGCAGTCTGAGGATGAAAACAGAATGCGATCGCGAGGACCTTTCATTCGCCTTTGTGGCAGCGACAGATCGGTTGGCTGTGGCACGTTTCAGAATCGACTGGACCGTTTCCGGAGAGTCGAGCGTCACGGTCGTAACATCGGTGATGGTCGTCTTGCATCTCTGCATGTCATGACGGATTTCGTGTTTCTTCTTGTCGAACTCCTCTGCTTTACCCAGCAGATCGTTCAAGTTTTCATTGTAAACTTCGACGAAGTTTCCTTCCATCGTGTACTTCCAGCCCTTCTCTTCCAGGTTCTTGGCCGTATCGTAGATCTGATGAACAGCCCGGGGAATCATTCCATCCTCTGAAGACATCGTGTATGTCTTTCCACTGCCAGTTTGGCCGTAACAGAAAATGCACACATTGTACCCGTCCAACGCGCTCTGTACCAGCTGGCTGATCTCCTCAAACACATCCGCATTCTGAGTATTCGGCCCGAACACCCGGTCAAAAGAAAACGCATTGTTCTTGCGGGTAATAACGCCAAGACTGCTCTTCTCCTCTGGTCCTAGGACCGAAATCTCTTTGCAATCTGTCGACTCGTCCGGGAAGGTGATTTGGGCGACCTCATTGGGCGGCTCGGAGGGGAGCGGGGGGCGAACACGGCAAAACACTCGAATGTTGCCCTTCAGTTCCTGGACCTGGTTATGTAGTTTGCGCCGCAGGGTTTCCTCCTTTCTTAACTTCTCCTTGGCTTCGTTGGTCTGCGCGATGGCATCTGCCAGTTGCTGATTCAAACGAGCGAATGCTTCTGATTGCTCCTTGCTCCCGGACTCTAGGAACTCGATTCGTGCTTTGAGCGCACGGATAGATGACTCAAGCGTCACAGTGTTGCTACTGGCAGTGTCCAGATTTTTCCGGAGATCTCGGTTTTTCGACTTCTCCAGTTCTATGTCATCTTGGGCAGCCTGCAACTCCTTCTGAAGCCTCTCAATCTCGCGCTCCTTCTTCTCCAGTTCGATCTGCCCGCGTTGAGTGTCAAGAGCGCATTGAGAGGTTATCTGATTGATTTCCCGCTGACGAAGAGCTCGCTCATTCTCCAGCTCGGACTCGAACCGTCGCCTGAGTTCCTGTAGTTCTTCCTGGTGCCGCGCAGCTAAAGCATCAAGCTGCTTCTGACTCTCTTGCCGAATACTCTCGGCTTCGTTACGTAGACGTCTGTCAGATTCATCCATCGCAATCTCATGCTCTCTTGCGGCGCTCTTGAGTGCATCCTCTACAGATGCGAGTTTATTTTTCGTCGTCTCCAATTCAACCCGTAACGAGCAATTAGTGTCCATGAGCTGTGTTCGCGTCGCTTCGAGTTCGTTCACTTGTGATCGTCAGATTGGCACTTTGCAGACTCTGGTGGAGACACCTACCTCGTGATTTGTAGAGCTCAACGGTTTCCTTCAGACCATAGCTGTCGTGGCCTGCTTGGCTCATCCGGGTGAATAAGGCGTCGCACACCTGCTCAAAGTCCTGGAGTCGGCTCTCGTGATCCCAGGCTTTGATATTCGAGTCTTTAGTTAGAAACGGTATAATAGTCCTCGGGTGTTTTTGTGGAGACCTGTTCTTGGCAGGAGATGGAGAAGGGGTGACCAGGGAACATGATCTTGAGTGCCTTAAAGCTCTGGGTACATGAGAGTGCATAGTGTGTCGTCCGCTGCAAGGGTTTTCAGGGTAATCCACAGGGGTTTTGGTATCCGTCAGGGTCAAATTTCCCATCATGGCGCTCAATGAAGTCTCACATTTCCTAGCGCTAGTAGCATCGGAAACGTGAGGCCCGCTTGAACGCCGTGGCCAGTCTGACGTGTAGTTCATGTACTTATCATAGTATCCGGGTGAAGGGTGAAGAGATGACTTCTGAAATGTCTGCATACCCTTTCTTTTTCCAAGAACCTGTGATCCAGACGAATCCTCATCACGGGTATCCAACGATGTCGCGGGCCTGGGGACGGAAGATCCTCCGAGTTTGCGATTGCCAAATGCAGTCTGGGACCGTGTCCGGTTTGTGGAGGGTGGTTGCGAACCTGGGCCGACGGTGTTCGAAAATGAGGGATTGGGGGTTGCCCGGGAGGATGTTGTTCTGGGGCCGACAGACGCAGCAAATGAATTGGTTCGATTGTGAGATTTTGTTGTTTCGTTGGGGACTTGTGAGGTGGGCGCGGGTGCGGAAATCGTCTTTGTAGGTTCTGCTTCACCTGTGAGCAGGAGCAAATAGCGGTAGCGATCTTCTGAACCTACTAGCTATGCCAGACGGTTTGCTGGCTGCGCCAGAGATCGTTCCTGGAGGAAGCAACCCCGAACGAGCATTCGTGCGCGATGAATTCAGCTCCGACAAGCTGCCGGCGTGTGTCGGAATTCGACTTTTATACTGTCGAGACTCCACCTGTCCAACGTCAGATATGACAACCATGCCTCGTCGCTACTCAACATACGGCGCTCACGGAGTTCTCATCCATCTTGTAATGCGACGAGTTGGAATCGAAGACAGTCGCAGGATTGGGAGGGGAAGTTAAGAATTCTTCAGGAAATGACCATGAGTGAGATTGTACACCACACAGAGTGGCGTGTGCGTGTCGATGCCTGGTGTGAAAGCGCGTGGGCCGTGGAGGCTCAGCATGCGATGAAGTATTCACTCGATGGAGCTGCGACGGTTACCCCGAGCGACGAGTAAACAAACGACAGCTTAGTCATCCGCACCAAGGAGGTCGGCGGGGCTGTTTGGCTTGTTTGACTAGGTCCGATCAGGAAAGGTGACTGCGGTCACGCACGTGACGGCACCGGAGTTTCGACTCGAGTCCGCAGTACAAGCTGCGGTAGCAACTGTTAGAGAAGTAGAATCAAGATACAGAACTGTCGTGGTATAGATAGTAATTGACTCGCAAATTTATTTGGGTGTAATCCAAAAGAGAGATCTGCTGTTCTCGCTGATTGTTGTCAACTCTTAGCGTGAGGGGCGATCCCCTGACAACTGAGGCTTAGTAGTTGTACTCAGGCCTTAGGCGACTAGACCGACCCAGCTCCTTGAACTTCAAGACAACATACTTCTCGCAGTCTTCGATTTGAGGTCCTTTGAGGCCAGATTCTGTTTTCTCTACAGTATCATCCCAAGTCTGCTGACATGTCTGGCCGCTTCGTCCGCTCGTCGAAGTATCGTGAGTTTGTTCCCACCGCATCTGCTGCGCACTGAGCTTACACCGTTCATTGACCATCAGGACACGTTTTCGGACAACCTACCAGGAAGGTATGCCAGAGCCTCACCGTACAAAGAAAACGCCTGCGTCCTGTGTCGCTCATTGTGAATTCAGGAACAATGCTACGATAATCTGCGTGTCTCCAAAAATGCGTGGGACACAAACCTTCTCAAGGTGCGTCCTCCTCGATCGTCCGAATACCACGCGAAAGACTAATTCCCGACCAGGTCAACCCACAATATCTGTCGGTGAACTGGGAAGCTGGTGGTGGTGGAGCGTTTGCAGTCATCCCTCTCAACGAGCGGGGAAAGCTCCCTGAGAAGATACCCTTGTTTCGTGGACATACGGCTGCTGTGCTTGACACTGACTGGTGAGTTCTGTGTCCCGCAGCGGGATTGGCAATATGAGCTTATGGATATGTGCAGGAATCCCTTCAATGACTCCTTGATTGCCTCTGGTTCGGACGACGGCAAGGTAAGCTCTTTGGCGAGGTATTAATTTCGCGTCGTGCTGACGATCGCAGGTCTTCCTCTGGCGTGTGCCAGAGGGATTCACTCTTTATCCCAATTGCGAGCCGGACGAGATCCAAGATGTGGCTCCTGTGGGAAAGCTGAGCGGCCATCCAAGGTACGATGTCTCCCTTCTTGCATAGAGCTATTGGTTGCTAAAACGCCACAGGAAGGTCGGCCACGTGCTTTTCAACTCCGCCGCCGAGAACGTCCTTGCGACCGCCTCCGGAGACTTTACGATCAAAATATGGGACATTGAGGCGGGAGACGCGAAGCTGACGCTCAATATCGGCGATGTCGTCCAGTCGCTGTCGTGGAGTGCCAATGGCTCCCTGCTGGTGACCACTTCGAGGGACAAGAAGCTCAGGATATGGGATGTCCGTCAAGAACGCCCGGCACAGGAGACTCAAGGCCACTCGGGGGCAAAGAACAGCAGAGCGGTCTGGCTGGGCGAGCATGACAGGGTCGCAACGACTGGTTTCTCCAAGATGAGCGACCGTCAGTTGGCTCTGTGGGACATTCGAGCACCGAGAGAGCCCATCAACGGCTTCAAAGTGCTTGACTCCATCTCAGGAGTTTGTATTCCATTCTGGGACGATGGTACCCAGTGTCTTTACTTGGCTGGAAGGGGGTGAGTCAGTTTACGAGTCAGTAACTACGAGACCTATCAGACTGACTTATTTCCAGTGATGGTAATATCCGATACTTTGAGCTGGAGAACGACAAGTTCGAGTACCTATCCGAATACAAGTCCAGCGACCCTCAACGAGGCCTTGCCTTCATGCCCAAGCGCGGTGTCAACATGCACCAGAACGAAGTCGTCCGCATCTACAAGTCGGTAAACGACACGTACATTGAGCCGATTTCATTCATTGTGCCTCGGCGCTCGGAGGTCTTCCAGGACGACATCTACCCTCCGACAATTGGCTTGAAGCCTGCCATGGGGCCATCGGAGTGGTTTGCTGGAAAAGAGGCGATCCCTCCGAAGATTTCTCTGGCCAGCCTCTATGAGGGCGCTGGGATCCAGGAGGTTACGCCTACCCAGGATAAACCCACCCCAACTATGAGTGCTCCTGCTCCGGAGCCCGCCCCTGCTCCGGAACCAACTCCTGTAGTCCGACCGCCACCTTCGATGAAGGAGCAGGGCGCTTCGATGGCTGCCATGGTTTCCAAGTTTGCCGACGAAGACGACAAAGACGACGCGGATGACAGCTCGAGCTTCGAAGAAGTGGCGAGACCGGAGCGATCGTCTCCTAAGGTCGAAACCCCGACTGAATCTGCCAAGGCAGAGTCTAGTAGCAGCTCGAAGGTATGTACTTTCGTAGTTTTACCCCATCTATTGTCGTGGCGACAAACTGATCGTCTTCTAGCCTGATGTCTCCGCCTCCACCCCGGCTACTGTCACGCCCGCTGTAATCGAACCGTCCAACGCCGTGGCCGCCGACGCTGTTCAGCGTGAGATCCAGGAGATCAAGGAGTTGCTCGCGCAGCAGACGAAGACCATTGCCTCTCAAGCCGAGCAGGTGCAGCAACTCACAGCTGAGATCGAGTCGTTGAAGGCGAAGCTGGGCTAATCACATGCTCTCTCTCTACTCACCAATCATTGCTGATATCATATCCATGGCGTTTCCCAGAATTTATTATTCCTAGCTGAGTTAATAATTATTGTTCGACCAGTGTTTTTCTAGAAGATCTACCTACCTACATCCTTTGCATCCAGTCAGTTAGTCCAAAAGAGCGGATATTACTTCTCTCTTCACGGCTGTGTTCGATACATTGGGACTTTGGCAAGCTTCATCGAGTTGTACGCAATCTGACAGCGAGCTAAAACGTTTTCTTGAAGGCACTGGTGGGGAATCTTTGGTTTCATGACAAACAAGCAGAGCAAACAAGCAGCCGAGTTTTTTTTTGTCTAGGCCCTCAGTTTTGATTGATTGGCTGTGATTTTTTGATCTGTGAACTGTTTCATATCCAAAGCAATATCCGTTCTTGTTGTTCTGTTGTCCTGTCGTCAGAGTCTCTTCTCCGTAAGTAGTTATTTTTTTCAGTCTAGAAAATAATATAAAAAATGGATTTCGCTCGTTCAGTTTCGTTTGAGTAGAGGAATACTCTACTGTATAAATACGGAGTACACCTCGACGGATGAAATCTCGATACTGTTGAAAGGGGACTTCACTGCGGGATGTCATCCCCAATTTGTCAGCATGCGAGAATTAGTCATTCCCTAGGTACAGTGCCTCAGGAGATAAACAATTCAATTCTCTGGTACATAAGCCCATGGAAGTGCCAATATAGACAATAACGTCTTATAGATACCTTGCAGAGTCAAGGTTGACTAATGCAGACAGTTGGGCTGGTGTTCACCTCCCCTGGTTGCGAAAGCGCATGCAGGACCGGCTGACTCAGCAGGACGTACGCACTGTAACGTAATCCACAAGCCACCCGATCACCTAACCGACCCGCTCACCCACGTGTCTTCAGTCTTCAATATTGAAATTGACGATTTTCAAACCATTCCCATGCCACCAAAAACGCATACAAATTCGAAAAAAGTCGTTGAGCAGGAGGGGAGAATCTTATTAGCAATACCCGCTTTTAAAAATCAAGAAATTCTTCATATTCGCGAAGCAGCGCATCTTTATGGCATTCCTTTCTCCACTTTACGCGACTGACTCTGCGGATGCATTATGAAGACCAAGAAATGTGCTAATGGGCATAAATTGACAATTACTGAAGAGAATACGCTTCTACAATGGATATTATCTTTAGATAGGCGCAGAGCGCCTCCTTGGCCAGCCTCTGTATAAGATATGGCTAATGTTCTTCTTTCTGAATGCAGTCCAGCAGGAACTTAATACCGTATTGGTAGGAACTAGGTTTATAATTTCATTAACTGCCATGAAGAGCTCAAAATACAATATTTGCGAAGATACAATTATCAGCGCGCCAAATGTGAAGATCTGAAGGTCATCCGTAAGTGGTTTAAGTGCATATAAAGCGCCATTTAACAATAGGGCATTCTTGATGATGATATCTATAATTTTGATGAAATAGGCTTTGTAATGGGCCTAATTACTACTATAAAGGTGGTTATTAGAGCGGAGATTACTGGTCATCCTGTTCTTATATAGCCTGGGAATCAGGAATGGGTCTTAGTTATTGAATCAGTTAATTTAACTAGATGGGCTCTGCCACTATGTATCATATTCAAAGTGAAGACTTATCTGCAGGCCTAGTATGAGAATGAGGCCTTACTATGTAACTAGAAGATTAAAATAAGCCCAAATAGATAGATTACTGATGATATTGGGATCTTATGGTTTCAAAAGCTCTTTATCCCTTATATAAATGCTTATATAAAGGGGAAATATTAGATGTTAGTTCTTGATGGGCACAGAAATTATTTGACTCCTTAATTCGATCAGATATATGCCCCGAATAATATTATGCCGATTTGTATGCTGCCATACTTATCTCATCTCTTACAGCCTTTTGACATTGGCTATTTTACAGTTCTGAAGCACATATATGGCTACTTAGTGGAAGAAAGCATATGGCTTAGAATTAACCAGGATTCTTCGCTCAATATCTTCCTGTCTCATCTTCTTTATATCCGTGAGACGAGCTCTGAACTGTTCAAAGTCAAACGGCTCCTCGAGCAGCAATCCGTCCAGGCTTTTAAAGCGAGTAATCGCCACGTATGTGAGCCCAAGGGCGAAATCTCTATCCGAGATGTTCAAGACAGCCTGGTTCACTGTAATACCCTGCAGCTTGAGAATTGCATGTAAGTTGCCCCTATCCTCAGTGCTAGCACCAGCAGCATTGATATCGCATTGACGGGACGCTTCAGATCACGCATACAGGCATTGTTGAACTCGTGTACCTGTTGCTTTGTCGAGTATATGTGAAGTGCATCCCGAAAGCGTGGAATTTCAGAAGGAACCACTAATTGAACTCGGAAAGAGAGCAATTATCAGTCCTCTCTGGTTACTGTATATGCACGTAGGTTGTCCAGAGCCCGCTTAAAACGCACGGCTTGCTCATCTTGCCCTTCCTGTTAGCGTACGACATTCAGCTCAATGGTGATGTTGAATGCCCGGTACAGATTGCGACCTTGAATCTGCTCAGGAACCTCCAAGGGCTTACTGTAGAACAGAGGTCTCTGGAGAACGGGAGGAAGCTGGAAGAGGTCACCAACAATGGCAATATTCAGGCCCCCAAAAAACCATATCACTTCTCTCCGGGAAGATCTCATGGCAGCGCTCATTAACCCAGGAGAGCTGTTACAGGCCTATCATTGATTTCTCATAAATAATGAGGTAGTGGATAGCCCGGAAATTCGCCTGTAGAACTTGGAGATTTTGTGGATTGAGCTTCTCATAAGCAGAGCCAGTCTCGACTGGTAAGCGAAACAGCATGTAATCAGCTCCTCTGGTCTAGCTGATGAATGTACTGAGATATTCTTAGAGTCGAATCATGCTAGCCTACGTCTCGGCGGCGAGACAAAATCAATGAACGAAGTGATTGAATTGATTGAGTCTATCTAGGCTAGCTTGAGCGAGACTAAGCAAAACAAACAGCGGTGGAGTGTGGGCGTCGACGGCTAAGCGCCGCGATAGACCGAAAGCGCTAAGAGCACGCCAGATATCTGCTGGGAAATCAGTTTTCATCTGCTTCCAGTAATCATCATTGGGCTCCGGATGGCGTCAAGCATGTGGAGTCCAGTTGTATTGGCGATCTAGATCCAGTTACCCAAGGTTATCAGGATCCTCCAGCCGTGTAGCATTGTCTTGAGCTGGCAGCTGCGCGGCCAGGCCAGCCCAGGACTGCTGGATATCATGATCGGCATTATCTATTTCCAACTCCTCGAACGGATCCTCTTCATCTGGTAGAAGCTCTTCTCCGTAGGCATCCGGCTTGTGGACATGGGCATCTCGACAGTACTGATATGCATCCTTAAACGAATCCCATGGAATGTCCTGTCAATTGACATCAGGTCCTTTACATCCCAAAACCGATGGTGCAGCATCAACTTGACCCGTGCAAAATCCTCTTCCTGGGTCGGCTTGTACACTGGGAAGTAGAGCAGGATACGATCCGCAGCTCGAGTGCGTTCAAATATCCAATTAGGATTCCAGAAGTCATATCAGCGAAGGAACTGCAGGTTAGTGAGGTCTTCAAAACTATATAAACCATCTACTGTGGTTCAACTTTCCTTAGACCACAGTTAGGACATATTCGCATGCAGGTTAAAATACAGAGAGCAGCGTGTCTTTGAAGCCAGTTCTATACATTTCTTGATGGTTCTTGGTGGGATGATCAGATCGAACCGGCAAAGCCAGTACAACGGTTTCCTTAGCAGTTAGACCCTAACCTGCAGCATAGTTTCTCTAGGGAGGCGCAAAATTTCAGTGTCAATCATATGTCATATAACCAAGGAAGAAAGGTAACTAATGTGCGGCTTCAGATGTGCAGTTGTAAGAATTAAGGATGATTATGGACGATTAGCTAAGAAGACCCTCTTCAGCTTTGCCCCGTAGAGCACCTCCAATGGATGGATATCTTAGACTGGATATTCTTAATCCGATTTAATGTACTTCGATCAATCCAGGGTGCCACTACCCACTTCGAGATCGATCTTTCTTGCTCCCAGTATTCCCTTTCCTGGACCAGTGCGCTTCTTACCTGCTATTTAGCTGGCTATCTTCAGCATGTTGAACAAGATGATGTCCCTCCAAGGTTCTGGCACCTGTTGGTGAGCGGTAATTCAAGCTCCTTGAGAGCGCTTCAGTCAAACTTCCCACCCCAAAGATGCCTACCAGTCGACGAGCTTCAGGTCAGTACAAAACAGAGGACTTCTGGAATCTTTCGAAAGGCTGGATATACAAGTGATGAAGACATGGTGAATTGGCTGACATGCTGATTTTTTTATAACTAGAGATTGCAGGCCACTTAGTTCATTCTGCGCGTTTTACTTTTCTCATCTGCGCCCTGAAGCTCTCCGAGGAGTCCTTTCCAAGAACACTTCTAATCTTCCACCGGGGTTAACGCTGGAAACTTGTGTCAAGCTTACTATAGTCTTACCCTTGCCCCCGGCGGCCTTCATATCTCTTGGGGCTCGATCTCTTTGGCATATATTTAGAAACCTCATTTGCAACAGATATGTTTGATCTCTGTCGTTGCATCAGATGTTCGGGCAGTCCGAACATGCCCATTGGGAGTTCCTGTCCGCCCTTCGGATTACTGCTCTAGTTAACAGCTTCAATTGATCATTCTGCCTATTCTGATGCCGAAGCAAACGTCCGCATCATACATGACGCTATATCCATGCGCCTTCTTGATAATGCCATCTTCGCGACGATCTCTTTTCTGTCGGATGGACTTTCTCCTTGAGAGTGACATGTCAAATTATTCCAGTAGTTGAGAGGATTTGAGAGCCATTTTGTAATGATATTGGCAGGTTGTTCTTAGCAGTGACAATTTCCACGTGTATGGCCTTCAAAATTTCCCTCGTATAAGTATCTATAAATAGATCTATCGCGAGACGCGGGGGGTTATATTTGACCTTTCAATATAATTAGACACCGTGGGGGGGTTAAAATGGGCTTGTACATAGAAGTAATCCTTGACTCGAAGGGCCTAAAGCCACGCTATCTAATAGGTAGGCTAATTCCAGTATTCCAGTAACTCTTGTATATGGCTGGTGGCCATGGTTGTTGCACTGGCATACTTCTTCCCATCGGCCTGACTCTGGGCCATCCAAGCTGTACCTTTTGCACCTGGTGTTAGTGGAACAGTATTGGCCTTCTGACTGTGCTGACTTTTGGTGGACACATTGAGAGAGCTCTGTATGGGAACAGGACTCAATTGGCATCTCACTGTAGTTGCGGCGCGATCTGATAATGAAGACTTCTATGACACAAAAGCAAGGTATGAAATGAGACGGGAAAGAAATGAGGGGAATTCCCTCTTCCTGAATGGATGGTCATTTTGAAAAGAAGCCACTTCAGATGAGGAGTGTTTGCTGTATTTATGTGATCTGGAAGCCATCGTCACAGTGGAACAATAGGGAAGGAAGTGCAAGTTCCAAAGTAGGGGGATAAGTATATCTGGAAGATGGGCTGCGAGTAAACGAAGGTGATTGCGTTGATGTGAAACATGGGATATGTGGATGATGCATCATTTCCCCCAACTTACAGACTATAGAGGTGTACCGTAAGTCGGCGAGTTACCTGATAAGGCTTAGTGATCATGTGATGTAGCCTTCAATCTGTTTGAGGCTAACCCTTTTTGGTTTAGCACGTTTCACTCACGTGATCAGCAGACCGCTAGATAGAACACTCTACGGCCCGTAAGGGCTACGTAGCCAATGACAAGCCTCTCCTCTTAACACAATCTCTTATTTGTTCACCAACCTAGTGCCTTTTTTGTCTTAGGAATGAAGGACTATCACAAGAATCACATATGTTTTCATTTTCTCAAATAGATCATCTCAGTGATATTAGCTAGCAAAGGAAAGCCATGCTATCCAGAACTGCTCATATTGGTGATCTCTCCTACTACTGAAAGTGACTAATTGAGGCCTGTAAACTACTATCTGAGAAGAACTTTTTAAACTACTCTATTTATAGCCATCCTAATACAATATAGGTCTTAAATAAAGCTAATTGCTCTGGATGAGTCAGTGTTCTTCCTTATATGCCTGAGCTTATATTAGAAGGTATTAGAGTGTAGTTCATATTGGGAAGGGAGTTAGTAACTATTTAAGAACCCCTCCCCCGCTGTGCCGAGGGTGACCCACCACCCCGCCGTCTCGAGCTCGTCTTTTTGTTTCATTAGTAATGTATCTTGGAGCTTCAGGATGCTGATTAGAAGGTTACGCTGAGATAAAGTCAATTCTCTTTTCTGTTTCATCTCTTTTGCCCACCCTGCAACTTACCTCAACATTTTTTATAGACAGTTTCTTTAAATATCTTCCTCACCATGAAGGCAGTCGTCTACCAAGGCCCCAAAAAGGCCACCGTCGTTTCAGACCGTCCAGTCCCCAAAGTTCGCGATCACTACCTCCTGGTCAAGGTCCAAGCGATTGCCCTGAACCCGACGGACTGGAAGCACGTCGAATGGGGCCTCGCCAAAGAAGGCTGCCTGATCGGGGTGGACTACGCTGGCATTGTGGAAGAGGTCGGCCCCAACGTCACCAAGGACTTCAAGAAAGGAGACCGCGTGGCTGGGTTCGTGCACGGAGGCAACTTCAACAACCCCGAGGATGGTGCGTTCGCCGAGTACATTGTCGCAAAGGAGCATATGTCCATCAAGATCCCGGACAGCCTCAGCTTCGAGGAGGCTGCTACCCTTGGCTGTGGAGTGAGCACAGTCGGCCAAGGCTTGTATGAGAAAGACTATGGCCTGGGCCTCGCGCTGCCATCGCAGCCACTGCAGCAGCCTGAGCCGATTCTCATCTATGGCGGCAGTTCGGCAACAGGGACGTTTGGTATCCAATTCGCCAAAGCGTGAGTGCCATAATAATATAATATAGCGTCACTGATAACTGACCAACAGCAGGTCTGGCTACACCGTCATCACCACCTGCTCGCCCAAGAACTTCGACCTGGTCAAAAAGCTGGGCGCAGACGAAGTCTTCGACTACCACGACCCAGACTGCGGCAAGAAAATCAACGAGCACACGCAAAACAGACTCAAATATGCCTGGGACTGCATCAGCACGGAGGACTCGGCCAAGATCTGCGCCGCGGCCCTCACCTCCGGACCAGGCGCTCATTACGGCACCATCCTCCACCCCGAATTTCCGCGCTCGGACGTCAAGTACACGGGTACGCTGGCCTACACCGGCATCGGCGAGGACTTTGACAAGTTCGGAAACAGCTTCACAGGCAATCAGTCCCATGCCGAATTCCAGGCGAAATGGTGGGCGGAGGTGCAGACTCTGCTGGCGAATGGAACCGTCAAGGTGCGGACGGTTAGCTTGCGGAAGAACGGGCTCGCTGGGGTGCTCGAGGGGATGCAAGAGATGAAGGAGGGGAAGCACAGCGGCGAGAAGCTGGTGTACAGGGTGTCTGAGACCCCGGACGTCGCATGAGAAGCCTTGCTCAGTAAAAATGGTGAAAGCGGAATATTATATTATTGCTGAAGTGCTTGTCATAGGCTTTAGCTGGATACATATTGTATAATATACATGTACATACATACTACCAGGTCCCCACGTCTTGTTCCTTAGCAGCCAAGTAGATAGATATATGATCTGCCAGCCCAAGAATGAGGCTTCAAACTCACGGCTCAAAGCCCACCCGGCAAATGTTGAATTCTAATTTAATACTCGCTTCACTATTCAAATTATCTCTTTATATTCCTTGTTATATAATGAGTTATTTCACATTTTGTTTATCTAGGTAGCAATTTAGAAGGCGATAAAAAGCTGCTTACTGCGTGGTAAGTCCATATATTAGGGAGAGATCAGGTGCTTATGCTTAAGCAGTTCCTTTGAAAAGGCTACCTGTAGGTGCCTATAAAGGATCTAGTAAGCATATACAGCCTCTACGAGGTGCAGTATGGCGTGAATGATTCCGATTGTGTATAGTAGCTGATGACTAACCTAGAAAAGGCCAGTTAAGGGTTCGGGATATATATACAGATGTGTGGTAGGCTTTTACTTGTGCTCATATGAGCTGAGAGCACTCGCTACATGACACAATGTGGTTCACATCAGGTTTTGGCCTTGCAGTTCTTAAGCTCGTCGTTAGTGAGATTTGTATCTTTCTTTAATAGGTACGAACCTAGATTTGCTTTATCGGGTATTAGAATCTTAATCTCCTGTAATATTCTCTATTAAGCTAATCTTGGCCAATTTCTTAACTCCTTTACTTGATCTTTGAAATTATATAGACCATTTATCTAGTTAAGCATATATTCGTAATTCAGGCCTTTGAGAGGGTAAGATATAAAGGGCGTATGGTATTTATAAAGGTTGAAGGAGTTTACCGTTTATAGAACCTTTTGGCTTCGTTTTTAAATTGTATTATATCTCAAGGGATATTCTCTTCGTATAGAAGTACTAAACCTCTAAGACTACCATTTTAAGGCACTATATATAGGTTACAGGTGTAATGTCATGGTATTAGAGTTATATCCAGCAGGGGTATTAGCAGAATATTATCAGTTCGTCAATTTCGCTTCACCCCAGATGGGGATTTTGCCATTTTTTGTACAGAAAAAGGCGTTCGGTTCTAGCCCATCTTACCCAATGCTGGTTTATTTGAGCCTCCTTCGCACCCTCCATCCTCGAATCTAGCGCGAGTCCTTCAAGTCTCTTCTCTGCCCTGTCGCCCCTTGCAGACCCACCTCTCAGCTCGCTAGCCGTCAGCCATCAATGGAATTTTTACTACTTTCCACTGAGGGGCGCTCGTGATGTCGTGGCGCAAGACGTTGCCAAATCATGAGGATGATCATTCGCGGGGAAGTTAAAATTTCGACCCCAAAGCCTCGCAAGAGCCTCCTTTTAAACAAAAAAAAAGGTCTGAAGACATATTAGTCATGGCAAGTAGCTTGCATTGAAAGTAATGAACCCATCATCATCTATCTTGTGTGTTGGTTGTACAAGTCCACACCACCAGGAAATAGAATGTATTTGGCTGGAGTTGGTTCCTGACAAGAAAGTGTTCCAAGAATAGCATCTGGCCAGGAAGGAAGACTAATAGCTAACTATTACTTGCAGACAGCTAATGCACAGTAATTGCACTAATATGGCCCTAGCAGCACCCCTAACCTAGCTGACATTCCGCACAGATTCACCTTACACGGTTCACATGAGAGGACTTTTTTGTGTGACAAATAAGTTGTCTGTAACATACTTGAATGTATTCATCGGCATCAATTGTATTTACATAACCCCGGTACTGAATAACTCCCCAGGTTGGGGCCAGCTGCAGGAGCGGAGGGGCTGTGCGCAAACAGACACCCTGCTTGCATATTCAACCGCATAACCACTATAACCGCTGTCTGATATAGTAGTAGCAGTAATTAAGTTTATTGTCCATATAGAGCCTCACCAGACACCTCACACTAGGGGCCCCGGTTCTATTATATGTTGTACAGCTTCCATGCTATATTTGGGTCTAACAATCCGCTCGTGCATGGAAGTAGAGAGCGGTTCTTACAGGGATTGCTGCTTGTTGTATATCGCACAGGATTACACCTCAGCATGGTATTCCTCTAACTCAGTACTTTCAACAAATAGACTACCCTTTGAGGATTTCACAAGCCATGTGCACCCTGTTTGTAGGGTATCCTCGTAAAGGACTGCTCCCTTTGGTACCCCCCGAATAGGCATCAGGCTATCTTGGAGCTGAAGGAAGATTGCAAGATATAAAGTGCGTGATGATTCCAGGATTTCAGCACCAGACTGCTTGTTCATCAGCTTGCGGTGAGCAGTTGACAGTCGAACCACTACTTGATTGTCTGTCCAAAATTTCTATATCACCCCCATCCACTTCACCTTAAGGGTGTGAATATGAAGATCTATCTCGCAGTCGAGGCTCTACTGCTCAGCCTTGCCTTCCTGGGCAGAGCTACCAGTGTCAATACTTCAGAAGAAGTTACAGAGCACATTGATATCACAAAGAACGGCAATATTCTCTCGCACGTATAAACACCCCAAGTTACTTGGAGCAGGACTCAAACGAGTGACCCCTAGGAACGAAGAGTTCTCCATCAATTGCGTTGGATGCAGCGTCATCGGCGATATCAGCTTTTCTGGAGGCTGCAATGGTAGCCTCTGCATAGAGAAGTGGGCTCCCGATGCCAACTTTTCGATGCTCCCATTCGACTTCAGCAAATACTGGCTTGGTGTCGCTTTCGATGACTTCAAGATTCACGTCGAACTTGACATTAACTTGACACCGTCTCAGCCGGAAAACGAGATCGTCATCCCCCTGATCGGCAGCAGCGGCCTCGATATCCCTTTCATGGTAAATCATGCGACTGGGAAAGTTCTCCCCTTCGGATCATGCTAACGATGTCAAAAGAGCAACAAGATATTCAGTACCGATTTCAACTTTAATCCCCAGATCCACGGCTGGGTGAACTCAACCAGTCCGGCCAATTTCACCTACGGATTCGATATTGTGGTACAGTTTCATAGCAAAGCTACTTAGAATCTGACACTTGCTGATGTCGTCCCCTAGATCCCAGACCACTCAGCGATATGGATCCCCGTTCGGGACTTGGACAATGTCACAACCATTGGCTTGTGAGTCCAATCTCTAATTCCACCAAAAGAAAGGTGTCTGCTGACCTCAATGTCCATAAAAGCAACCAATCGACCATTACACCAACCAACTTCACCTCCTCGAACCCAAACCTGCAATTCGACTTCGAGCTCTCCTTCCGCCCCGCCGTCTCCCTCAACGCTGACTTCCTCTACAACATCTTTAACAAGTCCCTAAGTGTCTATGCTGACGTCCCAAACGTGAACCTCGCTGTTAGCCAAGTGTTGAATGTGACCTCAAACTGCGAGCCCGCTCCCGCCGGCACTGATCCCAGCCACATCTACAAGAACCTGACCCTGGTCGTGCCGAGCGTGAGCTACGATGTTGACTTCTCGCTTCCCGTCATTGGGAATAAGGAGTTCGGTCCGTATAATGGGACCGCGTTGCCGACCAGTTGTCTTGATTATTCGACTAAGGCTACGGGTCTCACAACTCCTGCTACGGTGAATCCTGCAAGCAGCGCTGCTGACAGGGTTTTGGCGATGCCCTTGTTCGGATGGTTGATGCTTGTTGCGTTGTCGGCGGTGATGTTGTGGTGAGAGTGTTCTTCTGCGTGGTCTGCTTGAGTAGAGTTGTTGTGCGCTGTTCCCGTTAGGATAGTATGTTAGGCTTTGCATTCTATGATCTAGGTGACTAGGAAATGATAAAGTTCAATTGATTTATAATATGGGCCCATTGCACTTGGCACTCTGTAAGGCATCAGAAGGTCACGAATTGCTGTAGGTTCTTATGATCCGAAATGATTTGATCTGAGGGATATTGTTAAGCTCCGCTTCCCACTCCCATGAGCATTGTATGATGGTTAAGAGCTCCTTATTCTATATCTTATAGTTATATTTAGCTAGGAAGTTCTTCCTCGAGAAGCCTACATAAGGGTATGACAGTCTATTCTTATTATACTGCACTAACGTGCTGCTAACTTCCCAACCTAATGAGTCTATTTACTATGGTCCTGTACTCTGGCTGGAGAACTCTCTTTCTAAGAGTGGATTTGTCATAATTTAAATTCTTCTTATGCTCTGTCATATTTCTATCTGCTTTAATTAACTTCTTAAGCATCTTAAGAACTTATATCGCGGTAGGTAAAAACTAGGGGGAAAAAGTAGAAACTAGGAGGATAGCCTCCCCTGAATCATCTGCCAGGCCTTCTATTGCATTAGCTTGACAATGAGAGCAGATCAGCGAACTACAGCAAGGGCGAGGGCAACGACAGTAGTAGTAACTGCCAGCGAGATGGGTGATTGGATGACTAGCAGGGCTGCAGTCAGCAGCCTGCTGAAGCATGATGAGGAGGGTGAGGTTAGAGTATCAACAGTTCGAGAAAGAAAAAAAAAGAAAGGAACAAAGAAAAAGACAAAACAGGGGGAAAATGAACTTCGTAAATGGACCGTACTTCCGGCACGCATTGGCAAACCCACAAAAATCACAAAATAGAACATATTCGATTGTGAAATTGCAGTGTTTGGCACCGTGTTGAGTGCTACAGTGGTGCAGGGCACAGATTTCCTCAAACACAAATCTATGTCATTTCAGACGCCCGATAAGGTATCGGAGAAAACTGAGGATGTCATCGGTAGATCAATAGCTATGGCCGACAGGCCCTGGATGTATTGTATTGTACGTCCCTGGTTAAGGCTTGGTGCGTAGATAGATGGCCAACACCTAATAATCGATCAATCAGACTGGTGGAGAGGACCCGAGGGAGCAGCCAGCAAAGACTCCTCCATCTGTCAGGCAAGAAGTCATCTGTGACACGAAGGCCCGTCTGTGGTTCCTTCAGCACGCTGGTACGGGAAATCAACTTGCTGTATTTCTGTTCCAGATAGCGTGTTCTTTAACAGACACAAGCATATCCAATTCTGATAAGCAGAGCGGTTTAAATATTTGGTTTGCCAGATCAAGAGTTGGTCTACCTGGTACCAATGCTAAAGCTATGTCATACAAAGCTCTGTCTATTTGATCAAGTTCTAGTAAGGGCTGGAAAGGCTGTTCCTTTTTACTTTTCATTGGCTTTGGAAGAGTGTTCTCAACACCTTTGAAGTTAGGTGGAGATGCTGAGTATAACTTGGCGATTGCCAGGCCAATGCACACTCACTTTCTAGTTTGACAACGTTTACATCGCTTCGAGAGCCGCTCCATGTCGTTGCCGCTGTCTCGTCATTCCATGCTCTCATTTCTTTTGAGCAGAATTCATAGTATGATTGGATGTGAGTTCTGCAAACATCGCGGAGAAGCCAATACACGCAATCCAGTGGATCAGATGGTCATGCGATGACTGGTCGAAGATTCAGCGTATTCAAGGTGGCCTAGGAGGGTCAGAGAAGCCGGCCGTTTTCCTCCTTACTCCAGATAGAGCTTCGAGGCGCGATGCTATTCAGCAATTAGTCGTGATTTTGAAGGGACCTTTGGACCACGGCGTACGCGCCCGCTTCGTAGTGAACTGCGCAAGAGACATCCGCTAGACCACCCTCTAGTAGGAACAGAGACTGTGGCCTGTCCTCATCCGCGCGTAGTCCCATATAATGTCACCCCATGCACAGCAATGAAGAGGAATGAGACTGCAAACAAAGTCCGTTTATCTGAGAAGATCGGTCACCCATGAAAATGCCGCAGCTGTCCCTGGATCCGAATCCTCTAATAAGGGAGAACCAACTAGGGCTTCCAGCTCGTCATCTGTGTCGTTGTCAAATAGATCCTGGGAACCAGATGAGTCAGGAGTCGTCCCATTCAGCATATACATGGACACACGTCGTTCTGCAGGAAATGTCTACTTGAATGGAGCCTTGAAGCCAACAACACGTAACGCTCATTGATGTAACCGTCAATGAGGTCAGATTAACCAACCAGACGCCAACCTGTTATGGCGTCATTGGTGCGGGCAAAGGACCTTGCACATCAACACCCGAAGCTCCAAGACAGTATCTTGTAGGAGATGTAGAAGATAATCAGGAGACAGGCATAGCTGCTTCAACTGCGATCCAAATCTCGCGATTTCCGCATTTCAATCTAAGACTCTGATCCTTTCTGATGGCACAGTCCAAGATGAACTGAACCTCACCGTCTGACTTCCCACAATCACTATCTGCGATCCTTTCTCGCTCTGCCTTGGCAGTTGTACTGGTCTTCACCCGGAATCATTGGGATTTCTGCGAATAAGGCAGGGTCAGGGAGTTAGATCAAGAGGCATGTGATCGATCCTCTGATATCTAACTATCGTTCTCAAGAGGCTGGCCCTGAGAATACATATCTCATATTTAGCGACCTCTGCCGATGGATAGGCATGATTTGGCTCGTCATGGCGCCCGTGCTCTTGAGAACGATCCCCGGTAGGTCAGGACGTAGGACCTAGGGCCAGGTCTGGCGCTCGCCCATATGAGTCGCCTTCGTACCAGCTTCTCCCACGCCACGAGTCAAGCATCTTCTACCTCACGTCTGATGCCACTCAGGTTGCCTGGTCAAGACTGATTGAGGAGCCATTCTGACAGGTTTCGGTGGACGGTGACTTCTGCATGAAGATATACAAGATCCGAGAACGCCGTCCTTAAAAACGCTGTGACATTTGCTAGCATGTCTGTTGGTCCACATTCGTAGTAGACATCCCAGGAATGAATGCTAGTACAATAAAAGCTTTGGGCGTCGTCTCCTGAGTTCGTTTCGCCGACTCTGTCTTCAATACCAATTTGACAATCCTTCGTTTGAGGCCATGAAATATGGTCAACCGCGGTGTATTCGCTTTGCTGATGTGTGGACATGTGTGCCACGCTCTAGTGGTAGAATATCACGCCTATAAACAGCTGAATCCGAAAAGCGCAGATGCTGTCTCCGCAGGATTGAGGTACTGAACCTCCATGGACAAAATCTCCAGAGGAATTGACTCGTGGCTGGTATCTGAGCGTATTGGCGATATTTCCAGCCTACTGGCTCAGCCAAAATTTCTTTGGGGACTTCTGATGATTTCACTTGCTCGTCATCGCAGTGAGTCCCCAGGTATACAAACCATTTGTCGGTATCGTGAGCAACTGCCAGATCCAACTGGACCCTGCGGTAGTCGCTATCCGAGTTGAGGTTGAGCATATTTCGCTGCGCAAATGCTTCCTTCCACGCTGTATTGAGTCCACAGCGACCGTTAGATCCATTGTAGCGCTACACCCATGTGTAACATGCCTCCAGGCATGGTGGTCGCAGAGTGGTCCAAAGAGGATGGCCAGCTAGGCTCTTGCCATCGATGGAGTCAAAATTTCTTTAACGCTTAAGATGGCGGCACCAAGGGGCGCTCACTTCCTCCTGGCAGAGAAGCAGAAATCGTCCAGGGTTTAGTATCGCAGGAGGGCAGAGCGCTACAATCTGAAAGCTCGCAACGAGTTCCGCTCCAAGACGCGCGCCGAGATGACCGTGGTCGATGACCAGCTGAAGCTGCCAATAAGCAACCCTAGGGTGTCGTTTGAACTGACCAAATGGTACCCGTGCTCAAGTTGTTGATAAATAACATGGTCTGTCTCTTTCAATGTCCACTAGGCATATGGGCATCCTGTAATGTCTAAGATGGTCCAAAGGCGTTTCCGCATTGGTTCTCTCACTTGATGCCAGTTCCTTCTTGTTGGGCTCTTTCGTTTTAAGTTTGGCTTTAAGAAAACCAAGCCTCTCCGGGAGAGGGGATTTAAAACGCTTGGATGTGAGGGTTGAAACCTTCGTATTATGTAGTGAGCATTGCGTCCTCGAGTGTCGCACAAACAAAGGCCGAACCGCCAATGTCATCGCTCTTGCTGTGCTTTGTCTTGGCCTCATCAGAAGTCAACCAACGGTGGTCTCCGATATTTGGATTGCTAGCGAGCATCTTCCGTCTGAAGGCACTTATGGTCCATGGTCTTCGGATTACGGCCAAAATTTGCAACGGCCGTGATATGCCAAATGGCATCCGGATTGTGACCGCTTTTCTTTTCTGTTTAATTATTCGTATTGTATGTTTTTTTTAAGGGGGGGGAGGGGGGGGGGAATAATCCGGGAACTCGACGGACCGGTATTCGAAGGCATGGCCGGCTACAATGACCAGGATCGGCTTCCAGATCCATGCCACTGGAACGACTCCGATGGTGCTGACGATATGGAGCCTCCTCCATGGATGACTGACTGACGGCGTATGCGGGACCCTGCATGGTTCTGGTCCGCGGTTGATGGTTCATGTTGTCCGTGGCTGCCCCGGGTGTAGACCTCTCTCAGGCAGAAGGAAGGGTCAGCAGGAAGGAATGTTGCTCATGAGTTGGGTGGCTTTTTGCTGTTCTGCTATTGCTGAAACTCGTGCTGAATGGCAATGGGACAAAGGACTGCTTTGCACAAACAAGGTCCTGCTGGATGTCGTCATCATCAGCATGTTTCCGGATTTCCTCGTCAGGTATTCTCTCAGGCTTAGAGTTTGCCTGACTGCCTTCCAGACAAGGTGTATATATATTATATATATATCAGGCCGGTGAAGAGGCAAGATCCTGGAAATACACACAGCGTCGTTCAGCCGTTTGCTCCGCACAACACCCGGAACCAGGCGCAGTCAGCTCGGCCAGTGATAATAGTCTTACTGACATGGATCAGGCAAGCCAACGAAGGCCGAGTGATAATGTTCGGTTCGGAAAATGTTCAACAAGAGTTTCGTCTCGCAATGGGCCACCCACAAGGTCCGTCGTTAAGGACTCTTGGGCCATGTACGCTGCATCTTGTTCCACTTCATCGAGATCTGGAAAGAAATGGAGTGTGGGCGAGCGCTTTCTCCAGCACTGTTTCCAAATCCTCCGCTGTTCTGATACAGTACGTTTGCAGAGCTCGCCGTAAACGTGTCAGTCACACAGCCTCATTCCTCATTCTCCCAGAGGTGGAAATGGCCTGAGTAATATATTCTTGATATCTGGAATATAGCCGTAGAGAGATCCTCCGCTGTCACGACAGGTCGCGGCACATTGTTTCTTCGAATCGTGCTTTTGGGATTTCCTGGCTGACACGCTTCCTGTGATACGTATTAGTGTTTTGGGTGAGATGATTTCAAGTGTCCAGGCACTGGACGAGCAAACACTTACAGAGAAATGACGTGAGAAATCAGACAGCTCCAGAACTCGCTGTTGATCACTTCTGGTTTTGATTCTAAGATACCGGTCTCTGAACGTTTTGTCACTCGACTGATCTTTTGCCACGTGATTCTGGCTGTCGAGTCCATTCCATGACAAGCGCTTCCTGGTTCCTGCATTGTACCGAGATTGCAGATAGTAGCAGCCAACTCTCCATGTGAGGCGAAGGCTCAGGTGAGATAACCTAAATGGTCGGATAGCCATTGCCTGTTGCTGCTATGGCCATGACTATGACCATAGCCATAACGGAAACAATACTGGACTGAGTGGAGACGAGACGATAGATCAATCAATCCTGGATCGTCGACGGTCGGGTCAGTCAGCGTTGAAACGATATCGCCAGCACGACGATCACCAGCATGACGAGCGGAATCAGCATCGCAACCACATGGCACGCCTCGGGCCCGTTCCTAAATCAAAAGAGTGTTAGCATCGTCTCGTCAAGATGGACCAGCGGCCAGTCCAGGGCCTACCTACATACGATGCTCTGCAGATGCCTTCCCTGAACAGGGCAGCTGGCTCTGGGAAAGGATACTAGGCGGTGCGCATCGGTCAAGAAACGATATCATCAGGGGCAGGCGCTCGTGCTTCATCCAGTTCTCACTCGGTTTGAGAATTGGAGTCTGGACGTAGTTGCTCGCTAGGGCGTCGTCGAGACGGCGATCCCGGACTCGTACAGGCGAGGACACGCGTTGTTGCAGATCGCGTGTCCGTAGTTATACCAGGAGAAGCCGGGCTTGTTGATCACCGAGTGTGTGTACCAGATTCTAGTACTTGGGCGCCCTGCGTTGCACTTGGAAATCCCCCGACTCAGGACCCTCTGAGAGGCTTCTGTCTCGGACAAGGAGTGTTGGGAAACTTCTGTTCTCGGAAAAAATAAAATGTGAGCGTTGGTCTCCTGATCCTAGCAATGGAGAGGAGAGGCGACTGAGTGATGAGCACTTACCTCGTCAATCTGTCAAGAATAATATTGGGAACGTCGGCCAGGGATGGATCTGCCCTGCCCTGCCCACCATTGCCGCCCGCATCTACCGCAATGTCTTCAAGGACGGCAAGGTCGCGCCGGTCCAGAAGGACAAGGACTACGCTTTCAACCTGGCTAACCAGCTCTGCTTTCACAGGTACGTAGTCATGAAGGTTTCGACTTTATCTCAGTGAACGGAGGGTATCTCTTTAACCGAAATTCCGCGCCATGAGGGTCGATACGGCTCTGACGTCTAAGCCTTGACAAGAGAATATCTCCACGGGCATGATGGCTCTTGTAAGGCCACTGACCCTGTAATCGTCAAATTTCTGGATGGTTCTTGTTGACTCAGATCTGTGATGATGTTTCTGGCTTGCAGGTGTGATGGCAGTTCAGAGGGTGACAGATGCGTGTGAACGTGAAAGAAGAAATCGCTGATATATAAAGCATATATAATATATAAAGAGACGAATATATGAACGACCACTCGATAGTGCACTACAGTGAAGAAAAAAGAAAACACGAAGGAGACAGGCCGCTCTTTTACACTCAGCCATTACACGCTGCCATATGACCAGACTTTCAGGAAAACTGTAAGAAGGCGAACACGCAGAGGATCCAGAACCTGAGAGAATGAACCGGAATGGAGAACATGCATGCACCCAGCCGTGATAGCAGTAGCAGTGGAATCAGACCGGATACGCACAGTTAGGTACCTAGGTAGGTAGGAATGGAAGCAGATACCCGTGTATCAGTTTGCAATCGATGTATTGTAGAATGCTGTAGGAGAAAGCATGAAAGCAGTTTCATAGCAAAGCTCCATAATGTCTATCAGTATCTGACACAAGACACTGAAAACAAAACCGCCATCCTGAAAGAAAAAAAAAAGGACATATGCATTTCCATAATGAAGAAAATTCATATGGACGCTGCAAGGAGTCGTGAAAAAAATGAGACATTTGTGCTTTGTGCCCTGCATGGCTTTTATGCAATCTGCTGTCTGATCAAACAAAGTCTTGGGTGATACAGATACACACCGCAACTGAAGCAATCCAGATCAGATTTGATTAGATCGGAAGAATACATGCATTGTGCATAAGAGACAGAGAGTGTCTATCCATAGTTTTGTCAGCAGAAAGAGAGTACGGGGTACTCATCTAAGAATGAATGTCGTGGTACCTTTTTTTTTTTGGCTGAGTGGAAAAAATTGGCTGATACCTTAGGTTTCAGGCTGTCTTATTCTTGCCTGACTTGGGGACAGTGCGCTTGGATGAGATGATAGACATTGGTCACATGGTGTATGGTATATACCTCAGTGTTGGCTTGCTTTCTTATCTCTGGCAAGGTCAGAGAGACATGGGTAGATCCTGGACGGTACCTACAGAGTGGTCATCAATCAGGAACTTTCAGGAATGAATAAAGATCTGGAGAAATAGATGGAAGAGCATCAATTGAGTAGTGTTTTACTCGCATCCTTAGTACCCTGTGAGAGCTTCGAGGTGTTATTTTTTTTTGTCTCGCTTTGAAATCATCTTCCTATGAAAATATTTCCATTTCCAGGACATTCAACCCATCACGCCTATCAAACGTTATCGAAATATATCTTTAGTTCAACTGCATTAAATCCACACTGCTACAAGCCACAAACCACTCTTGCACCTGACTAAAATTTTAAAATAGGCATCTCATTGTATTTTCTCTCTATGGAGTGCCCGCCCCTTGAACCTCTGCTCCGTCTGGCCTCTAGTTCAACTAAAATAAGACATAATCAATCAATAGTCATGTAGACATAAACAGATGGCCGGTAAAGAAGAGGAGAGAAGCAAATAAAGAAGAACATGCAAGAACATGCAAGAAAGGGAAGGCACATGAGAGTGGGAAAGTGCAAGACAAGTGATGCATGCCTCCGAAATGAAAACCGGCCCAGTCAGTGTACGTATTGTACTTTTTTGAGTGATGGATGCTTTTTTGTGAGTTCCAAGGTAAGACTCGAAGAGAACATTAAGGAGAAAAGGAGACAAACAGCGCCACCTCAGAAGAAAAGGAAATATGTATCACGTATCATGAGCAGCTTTCCCAGATCAAGCAGTAAAACCCCCTTTTCAACAGGTTGAAAATAATAAAGGTATCATCATGCCCATCGACTAGCCTCCCGCTCCTCTTCGATCCGCGCCATGTCATCCTCCTCATCTTCGTACTTGTAGCTCAGCCGTCGACCGCCTACCAGACTGCGATCGCGATCGCGCCGCGTCTCGCGACGGCGACTGCTCCTGCTCTCGCGCTCTGCGTTCATGGCTTCGCGACGCTGCTGCTCCTTGAGCAAGCGCTCGCGGTTGCGGGCTTCGCGTTCTAGGGTGTGGGGATCCTTCTCCTGTGCGGGTACTCTCGTCGTGGCCTTGAGGTCTGCTACACTCCGATCTTTGTCTGCGGCGTGCCGCTTGTCTTTGTCTTTGTCCTTGTCCTTGTCTTTCTCTCCGCGGGGCGATTCGTCGCGGTGGCTTCGCTTCACCCGTCTGGAATGGTGCAGTGACGAGTCGCTCTCGGCTGGGGACTCGGAGCGGTCGCGACGAGATCGTTTGCGCTCCCTGTCGCGATCTCGTTCACGGTCTCGATCTCGATCACGTCGGTCACGGTCACGCTCTCGCTCACGGTCGCGCTCGCGCTCGCGATCCCGGTCTCGATCTCGTTCGCGTTCTCGATCCCGATCTCGACGCCTATCACGGTCGCGCTCACGCTCACGTTCACGTCGTCTGCTTTCTCTCTCTTCCTCACGACGACTCGAATATTCCTTGCCGGAGCGATGGCTGCTGGTGATTCGACTCGCAAGATCGCCTTTATCTTCAACATGATCCTCAGGAGTAGCAGACTCTCGATCGCGGTAGCGAGACTCTCCGTTGCGGCTTACGCTACGACTGCGGTGGCGGCGCGAGCGGTGGGAACGATGGCCAGTCTTGCGATCCCGATCCCGGTCCCTGTCCCGGTCCCTATCCCGTCTGTGCGAGGAGCGTCGTGGAGATTCATCACGGGATGGCGACGGGGAACGGTCATCCTCTCCCGGAGGTACCCCATCTTCGTCCTCGTCTCGACGAGACTTCCGTTTGTGGCGCTCTCGTCTCCTGTCCCTGTCATCCTCGCTGTCGTAAGGACTCTCGGATCGGTTCCGATGGTGGCGGTGATGGCGGGATTGAGTGGCAGATGGAGACTGTGATCGGGAACGAGCTCGAGATTCAGCCCGCGGGGATTTCGATCGCGATCGGGACCTCGACCGTGCCCGAGAGTGTGACGGGGATGGAGATTTCGGACGAGTGTCCTCTGGACGGACGTTCCCGGGAGTTGCGCTAGAAATCAAGTTAGATAATTGACAAAATCAGCCATAGACGACTGGCGTACCTTCTGGAGACTTCGGCCGATCTCTGCGGCGGCAACGACGGTCGTCCCTGGATATGAAAGCCGCGTCCTCGCATGCTGGTGTTGGGCAGTCCTTCACGCATGGCACGAGGTGCTGCTGGTGCCCCTTCCACACCCTGCCCCATGCCAGGAATCGGCTGAAAGTTCCCATTCGGATAGCCGCCACGTCCCCCGTAGAAGCCTCCCCGCATGGCCGGTCTCCCACGTCCAAAGCCCGGCTCCATCATGTGCATTGGACCAGTGGGGATTGCAGGCGCATGAGAGTTCGCCTGGTCAATACTGTCGATGGTCGGAATACCCTGGAGCTGCTCCGATTCCGGTGCTGATGCTGATGCCGATGCCTCCTTGTCGGCCGCGTTATCCCTTGGTTTACCATCAGACGCGGCAGCATTATCGGCTTCTCTATTCTCAGAAGCGGTGGTATCCTCTTTAGCTGGACCCTCGGTGAGATCATCGTCGCCGCCTCCGGGAGCCAGTTCATCGTTAAACTTCTTAATATCCGCCTCAGACGGTGCAGAAGCAACACCAGACTCTTGAGGAGGTACATTGTTTGAGAACGCTGCATGGTTAGTATGGTTTCCTGAGTAATGGGGATTAGTATTCATCGGTGCTAAGAAGCCACCCCGACCTCGACCGCCTTGGTAGAAGCCACGGCCGCGGCCGCGACCCATCCCTCGCCCGTAGCCAGGACCATGGCCATAGTACCCGTTCTGGAAATCTTGGTTAGGGAAATGCGATGGTTGCTGCATCTGAGAATAGTTCCCGTTGGAGTGGGACATATTATAACCGCCAGCAAATCCAGAGGCGCCATAATCAGGGCCCATTCCATTCGCGAATGCAGTTGGATTGTATTTATCTTGGCCTCCATTCCACATAGTGTTCTGTGAGTTGTCCCATCCTCCATACATCCCTTGTCCCGCATCATAATTCATTCCCATGTTCATGCCATTGCTCATATCATTCATGTTCATCCCAAAACCTCCAAACATCCCTTGAGCCGCAGCCATCGGGTCCATACCCATCCCAGGCATTCCTAGTAAAACATATTAGCGCGCTTGCTCATGAGATGCGCATCGATTAGGTCGCCACCTACCCATAGGATTCTGGAAGTTCGTCATATTAGGCATGAACTGCCCCATGGAATTAAAGTCCTGAGCTCCAGCCCACCCCATGTTCGGCATCATTCCGGGCATACCAAAGGCCATGGGGTTCGGAAACATCTGTGTAGGTCCATTGAACTGTCCCATTCCTTGCTGAGCGGGCGTACCGTCGTCGCCGGGAGCGTCCCCGCTGCCTTCAACGGTGCCGTTCGGTTCGGCGCCCTCGGTTCCTTCGTGGCCAGCGACATCATTGTCAGGTTCCTGGTTCGTTTGGACATATTAGACCTGATTCTAGGTGCTGGAGAATAAGGGTCGCACTACCTTATGAGGCGCCTGAGACTCGCCATCCACCTCACCTGCATTCTCCACCGTGCCATGGGCTGGCGTGGCATCAACAGAAGGTTCTTCTACCTTCACGTCTCCGCCTGATACAGCTGCAGGCTCGGGACCACCAGAATCCTGACCAGCAGAGACCGTAGTGGTCTGAGCCCCTGTCTGAGTGGCGGCGCCATCCACCGGTGTAGCGACAGTCGGGGTGATAGGCGTCGTGGAGGGCCGGTCCTTTTCCCTTTTCTTCTCCTCCGTCCGTAGGAAAGCTTTCAGCGTGGTGCGAAGCGCCTTGTTAGGTTTACAGAGGTCCGAAGAGATGGGATGATGATCGCAGACGGGACAACTCTCCGGCAGAGACGCCTGGCCTGGGTAACGTCAGTAACCTCGGAACATCCACGTCGAGACGAAACTTGGAATGTAGTGGAAGATTGACGCACAGTTCTCGCATATCGCTTGGTCGCAGCACGGCAGTCGAAACGCGTTGATAGCCAGCTTGTTGCAGATCGCACATCGCAACTTGAAAGGAATTTCATCCTGAGTGAGAGAGCTGGATGACGTCGCGTTAGCACGCAAACCAAGTCCGCCGAACAGTCGTCCTTTCCGAACGCCCTCCTCTCACCTTGCGATATCCATCAAGCCCGCAGGCGGATCTGTTGACGCCATCGCTGACGAGGTTGCCGGAGCTTCCTTAAGTGCACGAAGACCGTTCTTATGTAGAGGTAAAGGAGGCAAGGTCAGCGACGAGGAGCGCAGACATGACGACAATGCCAACGGCCCAAATGCGCAGACTTTTGTCTTGCCTACACACAGGGCTGTTGGTGAATGGCGAAGAGAGGACCTCTGTTAGATTGATGCGATCTCAACGAAAAAGCGACCTGGATCGAGATTGCGGATTCTTCCCCGGTGTGCCGGGCCCGGAACAACGTTTCCCCGGTTGCCCGCCCCAGCAAGTTACAGTACGGAGTACTTTGACTATTCACCTCTACTAGTAGAATAATCTATCGATCTAGGATGATATCGAATGTTTAGACCTTTTTATTAAATACCATATTAATTTTTGTGGTAGGATGGCTATGCTGCTGTGATGTTGGTGTTGTTTTGCTCATCCACCAGCCATTTTATATTTTTGATCATTGGTTAATCTCCAACATGTCTATAATTACTCCCAAGTTGAATTTGTCGTACATCAATATTGCCAACAAACAGGTACCAGATACAGTTCGACAGATCCCACCTGCAGAAACCGGGAGTAATAGCTTAAAGGAGGGGATTTGGATGGTGGGTTTTGCGGGGGCGGGGGAGGGGGAAGTATATCCATCTAGGGCCGACACCTCAGATTAGATCAAGTAATTTTTCAATCTCTCACTGATGCGGGTATAATCTGGACAGCTGGAGACGGGCCAGCGATACAGCAGAGGTCTGTTAGGCAGGCCTCCCGGTTTCAGCCTAGCACGCGTCATGTCCTCCCGGCATCTGGAGTTATGCTCTATCATCACTGGAGCGCCCTAATATCAGATGAGGTCGGTGGTCGCTTCAAGGCAACAGAACATGATCAGGATAAGAAATAAGGTTGCTTCCTTGGAATAAGCACCAGAAATGAGGATTAAGATGAAATGAGATGCTATTGTCGAGTTGGTCAAAACCGCGAGAGTAACATCAAACTCTCATGTTGAAAGAAAATGCAAAAGATAAATCCATAGACAATACCGACGGCGGTTCAAATGTACCTGAATAGGCACCTAAGGTTAGGCATTTCTCTCTTTGTTAATACTGCCAACCTAAATTCCGTCAATCGCTGACCGGTCAGCGGTGTGGCTGTCTTGCTGGCAACTGGGTTCTGGCTTTAGATGGTCCCTTTCTCGCTCTCTGAGCGTGTTGACCATGCTTGTTCTTTTGAAAAGGAACCAAATGTATCATTTCATCCACTCAAACTACCTAGGTAGGTATCTTCAATTAACTTAAGCAGTTGAATCGCCGAGAACCCGATCGGTGGCGATCTCGATGGCAATACTCCACACGTGACTTGGCTTGGCACAGGCGCCAATCAGAACCCAGGAACGTAAAAAGACGCGAAGAAAATGTGCCGCGGAAAGCAGTCGGTGAGCAAACCATGGTTCTGGGGGAAGCATGACGACCAAGGTCGCTGATGAGGTGTAGAGGTGAGAAATGTGCAGCCAGTACAGAAAAGGGCATACAGTAGTAGCGTGTGAGATGAAAGCAAGAAGCGAAAAAGGTGACAGTTCTCGAGATCAGGCAGATCGATAACAACTGTGATAGACTCATACTAGAGGGGCCAAGGGATGAAATGATGATAGGTGGCGGCAGGAGCGCACGAACCAGAGAAGAATTTTGGCTTTGATCACTCGGGCGGCAACAACAACAGCGCAGGGTTAAAAGGGCCGCGACGTCCCGCGCCCAGCAGCGTCCTCGAAAGAAGCCCCTGATACCGCCACGCACTTATTCTCTCCAGCCACGTTGCTTTTCGAGGACTGTGCCCCATATCCACTGTGGCCACGCACCGCACACGCACCACTGTGCCTCGCTGAAGGACGCTGGGAAGCTGGAGCTTGGGCCAGTCCCGCTCGTGTCGCGCTCACCTTATCGCGATAAAAAAAAATTAAAATAACAACATTGCGAAATCCAAGACTACAAGAAGAACTTGAGACTGGTTACCTTTCATCCATAGAAGAAAGGTAACGGACAGTTACTCCACCTATTACAGATCCCTCATCAGTCACAACTCGCGTTGTTGCATGTGTTGGCTTTGATGCACTAGCAACTCGCGCCTACCGAGGCCATCAGCATACAAATTAGTGGACCGACAACAACGGTAAGTGACCACACTTTACTTTACTTAGCCTACTTTACTTGGCCTGCTTCCTGTGGGTCAAATGGGAGGCCCAGTCACCAAAGAAAAAAAAAAGGCATCTTGCTGACAGCCATCTACTGGTCCCAGCAATGACAGATCCTGATAGCTCCTACCGCCCTCGTTCTCCCGACTTCTCGTCCTTCCAGCCTGCCTACTCCGCGCCTGTCAACACCGCCTACCAACCGGCGACTCCCTATCCTTTGACCAGTCCGATCGCTCAACGAGCGTCCTACGACGCATCTCCCTTCTTCACCCCGCAGTACCAGCAGCGGCCTCCCGTGGCCAACAGTCGCATTCCACAGCAGTACGTGCCGCCGCCGGTACCCTACGACCCCAATTTCGACATGTCTCGTCGCACGACCCGGTCTTCCACCGCCGCCGCCCAACAACAGGCGCAGGCACAGGCACAACAGGCACATCAGACGGTCTTCGAGACTCGGATCCCACCTGCACCTCCAGCGCAGCCAGAGGAGCCGGTGAAGCCCAAGCCCTGGGACGGGATCGAAGTCAAGACCAAGTTCCCGGTGGCGCGCATCAAACGAATCATGCAGGCAGATGAGGACGTGGGCAAGGTCGCACAGGTCACTCCGATCGCAGTGTGTAAGTATCTGTCTTGATTCCTTCCCGAGCTCTGTTGACTGACTATTCGTCTAGCGAAAGCACTGGAGTTGTTCATGATCTCATTAGTCACCAAGGCCGCGCAGGAGGCCAAGGAGCGCAATTCCAAGCGAATCACGGCCCTTCACCTGAAGCAGGCGGTCGCCAAGGACGAGGTTCTGGACTTCCTGGCCGACATCATTGCAAAGGTGCCCGATCAGCCGGGCAAGAAGCATGACGATGACGGCAGCGATCACAACGAGGGAAAGAGGAGATCTGGGGGAGGCAGGCGGCGAAAGGAGGTCGACAGCGACGACTTCTAATCGAGCGGTCCTTCTCTTCGGTCTCTATATAATCTTCCTTTTTCCGCTAGCTGGATTCCGGGATTGTTAGGGCGGTGATAGATATCGGACGGGTTGCATAGGCGCGTGGGGTCTTTTTATATTTTTCTTATTAATGGCGTTTACTTTACGGCTGTGATAGTCTGGGACTGGGCTTCCTGCATTTTGTGCATGTGGATATCCTCCCTGAGCATTTGTTTTCTTGCATCTGTTTTGGGTTCGTCTAATCATATCATCGTGGTTTGCGCCATGCCATGCAAACCGTACAAGATGAAGACGAATGGGCTGGACCTGGTCGTCGGGTCTGGAATCGTTATGCTGCTGTCATTTCTCCTCGTCCTGCTCCAGTCGAGAGTCCGCAGTAAACTCTGCTAATTTATGGTCAAGAGACCAAGCAGAGAGCATGTAGGCTTATCTTATCTACTTGATGTACTCCGTATCCGTGGATGGATGTATGTAGTACCTAGAAAGGCAGGGTTGGCTGCTACCGACCACGTGACAGTCTCGGTCTTTTGGCGGCCCGGTATCTCCCCGTGACTTGGCATCGGGCCTTTCCATTTTGGGCCAGCTCCTGAACTGTCGCAGATGTGTCTCGTGGAGTCGCGTCTCCTCAGACATCACGGAGCTACATTGAACTGCACGGCCTCCCCGCGGTGGTTGCTGCTGCCAGAGAATATGCTGCCGGCGCAGAACCATGGACTTTGTAAGTACTCTTTATACGGATGACCCAGTACATGCAATTTACGCTCTGTCACCTGATTTTGGAGAAATGCACAAAGCTGATTGTCTTCCCAGTGGTCACGTCTCATTGGCGGCTCCCGCTCGCTATCCTCCAAATCCCCCCGAACGACCACCCCAGTTGAACGACTCGCAGCGTTCAAGCGAACCTGCAATACGCTGCAGGTGAGTTGGGAGCTCATTTCCATTTCTGGTCGTATCCACTGGTCTAACGAGCGTGGCAGCAAATTTGGCGGTCGAGCAGCTCTCCCTCTACTGAGCTGGCCGCTACCATTCATGCCCGCAATTGCATCGACCGACTCAACTTTGTCCTTAGCGATGAATCGCGGGGTCCCGCACCTCATCCTTGTCTTGCTTATGCTTCCACATCACAGATCTACGTGACGGTCACGAAACTCGCCCTGACTTACCGAGATGAGGACTTGATCTCCTCCGCCGCCGTCTTCTTTAACACCCTGATCGATGCTGAGGTTGACGGTATTGTCGACAGCAGGGTCTTTTCAAGAGCCCTGGTAGATCTCGTCCGGAGAACTGGGCCGGCCATTGATGACGTCGAAGGGAGATTGGTAGAACTGTTGTTTGGCGTTGCGAACAACATCCGTCTGCAGCCCAAGATCTTGCCAGCATGGTTCGCACCAAAGCCGCCCCAGCCATCGGATCGGGAGCAGGAGGCCATAACGGACGAGAAGCGCTTTGCAGGGGCGACCAGGAAGGATGACTTTCCTCTCTTTTATCTGCTCATCGACTATGTCCATCGCGAGGGCAGGGCCGGCGACTTCGCCCGCACAGGTCTGCTCTACTTGATCGAGACGGCGACACGGTCAAGAGACCTGGAGAAATGGCTGATTGAAAGTGACCTGGCTACACTGATGGCAACGGGCCTGGGTGCTCTCTACAGTCAACTGAGCAGGTGGGTAAGCAGCCTCCGTTTCGAGACTTGCCGCTAACACGTCGGATTAGGCAATCGGTATTGACAGAGGGGAATGTGCCTACAATCATCGCCCTATCTGATGAAAGTCGTCCCCAGACTGCGGTCCAGCCTTACTTGGGGGCAGATATGGATTCATTTCTTTCCTATCTGCTATTCTGGCAGGATACCATTGACCATTGTCGGTCTGCGGAAGTAAACGATACCTTGTTGGACCACTTCCAGGTGCTATTTTTGCAGCAGCTTCTGTTCGTAGCGATTGGCTCAACCCCGCTTGCTTCAAGCTCTGCTGACTCTTCACAGCTATCCATCTCTCCTCGAATCATCCGACGTCGAAGGCGGCTCAACTTCGGCAGTTCTGACGTATCTCTACCGAATGTTGGAAGTGATTGACCAGCCGGAGCTGATCCATCGCATTCTACATTATCTGCTTGCCTCGCCGTCCGAGTCGGAACCCACTGTTGATGTGAAACCAATTCAGATGAAGCACATGTCAGTTAGCCGGAGAAAGTCCTTAGACCTTCTCGCTGCGTTTGCGGAGGAGGCTGCTAAACCGTCTCCGTCTCTGTTTAACCTGGTGGACTTGATCTTGATGAGCATCAAATCCCAGAACCGAGAGACAGTCGTTGCCACGCTGAGGCTGGTGACGGTGATCCTGCGCAGACATCATTCCTTTGCAGGGTCGTTAATCAAAACGTCCCCACCGGAGCGGGACGCCCGACGGACGGTGGGCGCCTTGAACGCAGAATTGCAGCAATTCATATCACTGGCCACCTCGATTGCTGACGACCCTACAATGGATGAATCCTACGACAATTACCTGAGAGATGCATCGCTGATTGTCGAGTCTCGTCTATTTATTGCTCCCTCACCGGGTAGCAGTGTTGTAGACGGACCGGCTGACCGGCCGCTGGATGTCAGAACGGACGATCCCATCTTCAAAGAGCTGCTAGCTCTGTTGGAAAGCTTTTTCGCCAACAGCGTTGTGGTGAACCTAGCGTTGACGGAAGTGATCACCAGCCTTGCCTCTTCCAACCTGGTTTCACTTGATGGCTGGCTGCTTGTTGAGCCATCCAACTACGAATACAAGGCAGATGCGATTCCGCAGGACAAACCGGAGGACAACACGAAGACGCCAGAGTCAGGCACTGCAGATCCTTTGGCAATGGTCAAGCAGGCGCTCGCAGAGCCCACTTGGTCGAGCGAGAACATACCTCCCATTCCCAAAGTCCTGCGGCAGCTGGTCAGCCGAATCGAACAATGGCGACGTGAGATTCCGGATTTTGATATTCTTGTAGCTGCACGTCGTGAGCTTCTTCATGATGAACAATCAGCTACCGAGCGATCGTCTCGACGGCCGTCCGTGGCCCCGACAACCCACACATCCATGGAACGCCCCTTGCAGCGCGCACGGGCTGAATATGAGTCCGGTTCCCCACGGGGACGGAGCACACGGGCATTCGGTGCTGCGGAGCGTCCTGGATCGCAGCCGCGCGGCGTCGTCGATTCACCTTTGCGCGAGACGGTAGGCACATCCGACTCACGAACGCCTCCCAGGCCGCGCCCTGTTATTGCAGAAGAGCTGCGTCGACGGCTCGCGTCGCCGATCGAAATTGACAGCTCGGGTGGTTCGGCGACTGCAGAGCCGGACCATGCAGAATCCACGGTAGTCGATGGCGATGACAGTGAGCCTGTCGCGACATCGCGGCGAGAGGCACCTAGGAAGGTGACGCTTGGCCATGTTCTCACCAACGCTGTGATCCTGTACGAGTTTATCCTGGAACTTACTGCCCTGGTGCAGGTGAGGGCGACTCTATTCGAGGAGGCGGGTTACCTGTGATGGTAGCCACGAAATCAACCGAAAAGTATAGACTTGCATAGAGCTATTCGAGTAGTTGTTCCTTCATCTACCTGTTTCTGCATTATATACCCTGTCGTTAGATAATATCGATTGAGCGTAGTTACTGCTTATGTTGGATTCATCACGTTCGTAACTCTAGATCTTTTATCTATTGTCTAACTACTTCTGAAGAAATCCAGGCAAATCACAGCTTCTTCTGAAGCAATTTTCCTTCCAACGGAGCGCAAGATTGGATCTGCTTAGAGCTTACTATCGCGGAGAACATCAGAGCCCTGTTGTCCTGCCGTCGTCGATGGAACCTGTCTCTGTTCTTGATTCTGCCTCACCACATCCGCAACGCCTGTTCCACATCATGCTCCGTCAGCCAGGTGGTGTCGGGGCGAGTGGTCATTCTCGCGATGAGAGCTGCGTCCTCCTGCTCTTCTGTCATAGTGGCCGGATCAGGTGTTTTATTGTCGACGCTCGACAAGACAATCCTCAACAGCCGCTCCGCATGCGGCCGTCTCGTCTGGTCGTACAACTCTAGCGCCTTGCCGATATTAGGAGCTGAGAACGATACCTTCGTCTCTGCCGACGCCGAGAAGACATGTCTTAAAGCCAGCGCCAACGCGTTCGCATCGTCGAGCGCCAGCGACCCTCCAGCCGCAAAGGCACCGCCGTGCGTGTGCGCCGCGTCCCCGACGAGCGTCACCCGGTCTCCGAACGTCCATGTGCGAAGCGGATCGCCGGCGTAGTTGGGGTAGAGACGGACGTGAGGGGTGAGGTCGACGAGGGCTTTGACGGTGGGGTTCCAGTTCTGCGAACCGTTAGTCGAGCAGCGGTCGACTGGTGGGTGTGTGTGTGTATGCTTGTACATACCTTGTACTTTTCCCGTAGGAACTTGACGTCGCCTTCCTGGTCCCAGGAGATTTGTTCCTCTAGCTCTTCTACGCTGCGTCCGTCGTCGTAGCTGCCTACGACGGTGAATTGATTCTTGCCTGGTATCACAGTCAGCCAGGGTCAAAGATCATAGATCTGGAATCATTCACATACCGAGTTTGGATGCGAAGAAATTCTCTCGAGGGCCCCACTGCATTATGATCAGGTCAGTATGAATTTATATTGTATTATACTGTATCCACATACCCAATGCGTCGAATCCGGAGGCAAATCAGGCACCTTCCCCTCGACCAACAAGGCATCGAACGTGGCGCGCATGAAGATCTTCCCCGTCCACTTTAGCCTGTGCTCTGGGACAAAGGATTGGCGGACTTTCTGGAATTTCCCATATCAGATCCTGTCCATAACAATGGCATACACGATGGAATTCTCCCCTCTGGGGATAGACGCACCGAACGAATCCCATCCGCCCCAACAAGCACATCCCCCTCCGCATGCGTGCCATCGGCAAAGAACACCACGACACGGTCGGGATGCACCTTTGCGCGGACGACTTTCTTGCCCAGATGGATGATTTCCCGCGGGACGTGTTCCAGCAGGCTCTGATGCAGGTGTGCGCGGTGGAATCTGGCCGTTTGATGCCGGCGCAGGGGGACGTTGACGAAGGTGTCGGTGCTGATTATGCGATTTGTTTTCCAGTGTCTAGTATCACCAGGTAGGATCAGCACCGCTTCTCGATCGCGGAGGAAGTTCCTTTTCTTCTTGTTGTCTGTGTTTGAAGATGGGTAAGGACACACCGATATGTCATCGGAATCCCACTCGGCCCTCTGAACCCGACTTCGTCGTCTAATGCGTTGTGGACGCCTAGCTTCTCGAGCGTTCGCAGACCCTGGAAATCATTAGTCAGCGTCTACAAAGAAAAATAAAAGATCGGAGGGGTATTACATTCGGACTAAGCGCAATGCTAGCCCCGATCTCCCTCATCTCGCTCGCCCGCTCGTACAGCTGCACGTCGACGTCGATATTATTCGCAATTCTCCTCAGGGCGATGGCTGTTGCGAGGCCTGCGATGCCTGCGCCGGCGATGAGCACCTTGAGAGTCTTATCTTTGTCGGACATGGTATTTGTCGATGGATCGGATAGTTGAGTTGACTGACTTGACTTTAATCGATGGTGGGGAGCTGTTGGACCGAACTGTGAGTTTATATATACAAAATGTTTTTCACTGTCTGTCCACACCCTTTTGTATATTTCTTGCTCGATCAACGTTCATTTTTTTTTACATGAATTTTGGAAGATAGTTATACGAATTTGACTGGGCGAGAGCCTTATCGCTTCACTCTCTCACTCACTAATTAATTATCTATCGGAGACACTCCCGAGTCCCGACGCATCCTATCGAGCGCTGTTCCTAATCGTTAGGCTGGGATACGGTTGGTTGTTGTACTAATGTATGGACAAGCACGTCAACCTCGGCGCCATTGACGCGAATCACCTTATTAAGCTTGATACTGCATCTGCAGGGCTAAGTGGCCAGCCAAGCGCGACCATTCACGCCGTTCTGGACTATTATGCTACTTTTCCATCTGCGTCCTTCGCCAGTGATAAATATGTCGATAAGCAAGCGGGACATCCGCCTCCCGGAACTCGTCCGTCTGGATGACTTTCCCGAAGATAGGTATATATATATGCTCCATGACGCCAGAAATGCAGCGGATGACACGACGTCTGCGGAAAGAAGAGAATTCCTTGGCTGTAAGCAACAATAGATTCACAGCCACGCGCAATTCAATTCTTATTAACGGTTTACGCGGCCTACTACTGTATATAGTGGTGGAGGAGGATGATTGCTATTCTGCTATACAAGGCATATCAATCCGGTCTTCCCTTCTTGAACTGAGATCCCAATACTCTAGGACAGCAGGCTAGAAAAGCTTTTATCATGGCAACACCCAAGAACGACCACGAAGAGACCGTCCCTGTCGACCGTCTAGTTGGCGCTCCTACGCTACCAGATCAATACGCCGACGAAAGCTACAAGCTCTTCTCCAAAGTGCAGGTAACCGATCCAACCCCCGACGAGGCGCGACACATCCGGAACAAATGTCTCTGGCGGATTCTGCCGTTTATCTGTATTGGCTACCACATCATGTATGTGGACAAGCAGACTGTACGTCTGTCTTTTCTTGAGTTCAACAGACGTATTAATGCATTGATTAATGTACTTCCAGCTGGGAAGCTCTGCCATCCTCGGGATCATGACCGATGCGCATCTGAATTCGACGCAGTATAACTGGCTGTCCTCCATCTTCTACTTTGGATACTTGCTCGCGGAATGGCCTCAGAACTGGGCTCTGCAAAGATTTCCCGTTGCAAAGTGGCTGGCAGCCAATCTCGTTCTGTGGTTAGTGTCCAGCTCCTATCTATCGTGGCAGTGATAGTAACTACCTGCTGACCACTGTCGACAGGGGCGGGATCACCCTCCTGCACATCCCGTGCCAGAACTTCGCCTCGCTCTTCGTCGTCCGCTTCTTCCTGGGCTTGGCCGAGGCCTGCATTGTGCCTGCTTTCCTCCTCTCCCTGTCCATGTTCTTCACCTACCAGGAGCAGGCAGTCATGATGCCGATCATGTGGTCGATTGGGAACGCGAGTCCGATCACATCCGGCTTGTTGTCGTATGCCGTTCTGTGGATTCGTAGTGGTAGTTTTGCGCCGTGGAAGTGGTTCATGGGTGCGTTCACCACCCTTGCTAGGCGAGATAGTTATTGATATGGTATGAATGGTATGATGAGGGTTTAACTTGTCTGCAGTAATCACCGGCTCGATTACAGTCATCTTCGGTGCCTTCGTCTGGCTTTTCTTCCCCGATAGTCCGCTGCATGCGACGTTCCTGACGTACGAAGAACGGGCCCAGGCGATACTGCGCATCAAGGAGAACCATTCGGGTATCGAGCAGAAGCGGTTTAAGAAATATCAGTGAGTGAGCTGTAGCGAAGAAGTGATTGATAAGTCCGTTCAGATTCAGCTATAAGCAGTGTCCTGTCACTCTTTTTAGCTCAGTGAAAGATTTCTGACATTTGCAACAAGTCCCTACTTACATATGTATGTACTTTTCAGGTTCATCGAAGCCATCACCGATGCAAAGACGTGGCTCTTCTTTCTCCACTCCTGGTCCCAAGAGATGGCCAACGGCATCACCAACCAGTACTCGCTCATCATCAACTCATTTGGGTTTACCGTCCTGCAGACGACCTTGCTTGGATGTGTGACTGGCGCAGTCTCTTTTGTCTCGCTTGCTGCGGCGGCTTATGCACTGGCCAAGACGACTGTAGTTATACATGAATATTTTGGTTGCGATTACTGATTACTGACATGTCAACTTACAGAACTGCCGAGCGTGGATATCTCTACTTGCTTACATCCCCGGCGCGCTGTCGAGTATCCTTCTCCTGGGTCAGTTTCGTTTCGTTTCCTACGAACCTCCCTACCTAGGTTGTTTCTTACTGACCGCATCAGCCCTCCCCTGGTCGAATCGATGGGGCCTCATCACGGGGATATGGATCCGCTCCACGACAGGGATCCCTTACGCCGTGGTCATGATCTGGTCCGCCAACGCGTCGGCCGGCCACACCAAGAAGACCACGGTCATCGCGCTGTATCATATCGGGTACGGACTGGGGAATATCATTTCGCCGCAGCTGTTTGTACCTGAATGGAAGGTTTGTCTTGTCGAGACAGATGATGGATTGCGAGCTAAATGTAATGTTTATACTTCTAGCCGCGGTATCGACCGACGTGGATCATCCTGCTTATTGTATGGCCATTTTCGTTTTCTCTTCCTTTTTGTGTTGGACTGACTGACTCACTCTTATTCCTGCCTGTCCTGTCTTCCTGTCTACATAGGTCTCCGTCATCCTCCCATCAATCATCATCCTCTTCCTGCGCTTCTACCTCTCACGCGAGAACAAACGCCGGGACGCCCTCGCAGCCGCAAACCAGATCCTCGCAACCGGGATTGTTGAGTATGTTGATGCGTACGGGGCCAGGGTCGCTCATGTTGTGGACAATAACCAGCTGGATTTGACGGATCGGGAGAATTTGATGTTGTGAGTTTGAGTCTCTCCCTCCCTCCCTCCCTCTGCGTGTGCGTGTGCATGTGTGTGTCATTGGTGTGACCATGACTGATGTGGTTGGTGTAGTCGCTACGTCCTATGATTTCCAGTCAAGATGAGTTGACTTAATGATAATTGTAGATAGATGTATCGGCAAGGGCGGTTTTTTTTATATTTTACAAGCCGGGATATAGGAGCCCCTCTATGATCAATACAGATCAGTATAGCCAGCTGAAGTCTAGAGCCTTCTTTATGTAGTCCAGTATAATCCTATTAGGGTAATTATTAGCCTTTCTCCTTAGAAAAGGCATTACCCATAAGAGTAGAATTACTAATACTCCTACCCGCTTATTGCTCCTCCTTGTATTTTGGTTAATGACTATTTCTTATTAATCGGGTATAATAATAGGAGAAAAGAGAAATTAATCTATTCTAGCTAATTGCTTATCCACCTTCTATCCTTCTTAAATGGTATTGTGACTAGGTGTTATCTATGAGGCCTTGATTTTTATATAGAGCAAGAAGATATTGTATATCTCCTATAACCATCTTACCCTACCTAGTAAGGGTAATGAGACGAGATAGTATTAGTACCTAGGAGTTTTAAACCAGCTCATAATTGTCTACTTTGCCATTATTATAAGATTGGTAGAATAGCAATGACTCGAGTATATTTATTATTGATAATTAATTGATAGCCTTATAATAATGGGTATTAGGAAAGCAATATCAAAGTAAAAGGAGGTTTGTCTTAATTTGTTGGAAACAGTGACTGATCAAAAGGGGGAAGTCGATTCGATCGTAAGGAGCTCATCTTAGCTTCATCGATATAAATATATGGACTACTAGACCCCAGCACCGCGTTGAGGTGCGAGCTCATCGTGGGGGATAAATATCTTGTTATGATTGTTGATATTGTTTGAACCGCTAAACATGGATATGTATTCTCCTGAGTAAGTCATCGAGACAGAATATTAATCTTGGATTGCAAGTTACATTTTTTTTTCGCAGTCCTAGGACTGACTTATTCTTCTTTCTCTATACTGTATAGCTCTCTATCATCCTCCGCTTGATCATCATCCTCTTCCTACAGTTTTGTCCCTCTTGCAAGAACAAACATTATAATGCCCTCACAGCTACAAACCAGGTCATTATATTGCTACTTGGATTGTTGAGTCCATCAATGCAGATAGTGCCGAGGTCGCTCACATGGTGGACAACAACCAACTGGACCTAACAAATTGGAAGAATGTGACGTTGTGAGTTTGAATTTGGCTCTTTTTATTGGTGCCTGAGGCCTCTGCCCATCGTCTGAGGACACCAACCTGACAAAGGTCTCGCCTCCCTGCAGGATGTCGGAGATCAGAAATCATGAGAATTCTACAGAATCAGCCTAGATTTCGGCACAAGTCAGGTTCGTAGGAGATGCATCTTTCTTTATCTTCTGGAAATAATTGTTAAGTAGCTAATTTGAGCGCTGTATTAATCTTGATGACTTGGTTTCTGTATTGATGACAGTTACGTCCTACAATTTCCTGTTAATAGTACAGGCTGACATACACAGTCTGTATATTTATAAACTCGAAGCGGAAATATAAAAAGAGTATCCTCTAAATTTCGTACCGCGTAATGGGCCTCTGTATTGTACACACATCAAATTGTAGTCGACGTGTGACAACATCTACACAAAATAACTATAACAGACACATAAAAGATAAACATACATTTGCTAGCGACTGACGTCATCCGATGCCTAGTCTGCCTTATTAGGTTAGACGGTAGCTTTTAGCGGGTCCTCGGGAGGGGGCGACAGCCTTAGTTAGGGTTAGCTCTCAAATCCCGACGTATTAGAACTGCGTTCTCGATCCATCGCCTTGCCATTTTAGGTAATTATTCTCCTCAGTGAACGTTGCTGATGGCTCTTTGCTTGCTTGCTTGCAAACACACACATCAATTATCATACATAGGTATCATCTATACGTATCCATCATGATATGATTAACTTCCATTGTAATCTTGCACGAGATGTGGATGTGGATGTATTTCTCTTGGTTCGTTGTCCAGGTCGACCTTTGATGATGATGATGATGATGATGATGATGTAGTGACACTAGTCGTCATTGCTTCGGACATATTGACGGTGTCGGTAACGGTGACAGCTGCCTCAAGATCTTGCGGAGAATGAGAATGAGGGTGGCGAGTGTCTTGCTCTTCAGAAAGTCGATGTCGGCGCAGAATTGGAATGAGAAGGGTATTGTGTCGGTTAGGACTGTGAAAGAATTGGCATTGTCAGTGAGTGAGAAGGATAACAGGATCCAAAACTTCAGAGAGAGATTATTTTATGCAATGGTTTATAGCACAACGATATATATAAAGAACTGAACTGGAGAAAAGAGAGAGAGAGGGAGGGAGGGAACCTCCGAAGAAAAGACTCGCACGAGTATAGATGCTCATACAGCCCCTCCGGGCAACACCGTAGAAATAAAAATGCCCTAGCAAAATAGACCATATATCTTTATACCTCAATTTCTCGGACTAATTCAGATAATAATTGAGGCTTATTAAATAATAGTCATTGTTATATAGCATTCGTGAATTCTATTGAAAAAAAGCTTAATAGATTACCATAGGGTCCTATTATATGAGAAAAGCAAGTCACTATTTTTAATGATTATTTACTACAAAATTAGTTATAAATTATATCTCGAATTTTTCCTCTAAGCTACGAGATGATTAAATATTCTTATATTATAAAATTCGATTAATATATATACGTATACAATTTAGTGATTTTGACTTTATAAAATTACTCGTTACCTATGAATGTCGAGAAATAATTAACGCAATTCATCAAGTTTTGCGGGAAAACAGGGTGTGGGTGGAAACTTACGAACTAGTACTGCCAGCCTTACCAGTCGAGAAACTGATATCATCCCCTTTCAGCATCAAAAATCACTCGATCAAGACATGTAGCCACCGCAAGCGGCATTTAGCTTGGTGGTCTGACCATTGGTCCGACTGTCATTACTGTCAGCTGTGCAGACGTGGCTGCGGGTCATTGACCCGTAGAGATCACGAGTCACCGCCGCAAACCCCGCATTTGGCATGTCTTTGCTCGTTTTCAACCACCAACGAGGGGGATCTCCTTGCCCGGATATGCAGTTGTGCGGCTATTATTCATTCTCCTGAATTCTGAGAAGCCAGTCTTTATATCCCTCAGGCATTAAGGCAGCAAGCACCGCCACTGGACGATGGGGCCGAAGAAAGTTGGCCATTCGCAGCGGACCGCAGAGCCGGCAGATCCGCGCCAGGGGCCAAACGGCCAGTCAGCGTGGCGGGATAATTATTGCTGACGCCGCTGTGTCCTTTTCCTCAGTTATCAGTCGTGTTGCCTCCCTCTTTCATACCTAAGGAGTCTTCGTCTGTTGATATGGATTAACCAGGTGTGATACACAGCTGGCACACTTCTGACGGACGAGATCGCGGCGAGGCCGTTCGAAAGTATGCAGCAGCCCGAGCACGACGACGGCCGCTTCGAAGACCGCGAAGATGCGCCCTTCCTCGCGGATCAGGCCTCTGCCTCTGCTCCTCCCCGTGCCGACCCCTCGACCGCGTCCCGCGAGAAACTGCGGATCCGACTGATGATCACGCTCTTCACCATCATCCTCCTCGTCGAGACCGGCAATGCCATGACGTCGGGGCCCACCACCCGCATCTACGAGGCGATCGCGTGCAAGAGTTATTACGAGGCCACCGACCCGACCCAGATCGGCACTGATGGGCAGGTTCCGGAGAGCTTGTGCAAGGGTCGAGAGGTGCAGGGCGAGGTGGCGATCGTGAAGGGCTACGGAGAGCTGTTTGATGGAGTGGCCAGTATGGTTGACGAAATAAATGGTGACAGTGGATGATGCTGATGCTGGTAGGCATTCTCCTTGCGGTGCCGTACGGGTTGCTGGCCGATCGCATCGGCCGCAAGCCCACTATCCTCTTGAGCATCCCCGGCTTCGCGCTCAACATCCTCATCACGGGGGTCACCCTGTATTTTTCGAACATCTTCCCTTTGCGGGCAGTCTGGTTGTCCGCCCTGTCGTGGCTGATTGGCGGTGGATTGGTGGTTGCGGCGGCGATTATCTGGACGATGATGGCTGACGTGACGACGGAGGAGCAGAGGTAGTTATTTCTCCTCTTCTTCCTTTTTTATACTCGAGAATGGCCAAGCTGACCACGGCTAGATCTGCCATGTTCTTCCAATTCGGCGTCGCGGTAATGGGGTCGGAATTCTTGTCCAACTCGATTAGCTCGTGGTTGATGGTCTTGAATCCCTGGATTCCCATGTTGATAGGCTGGGGGATTGTCCTGTTTGGCATGCTGCTGGGTTTGACGCTCCCCGAGACGATGCATGCCTTCCCGTCAAAGCCGGACCAACAGGCGCATGAACTGTCGGATCTATCCACGGACGACGGAGACGCCCGGCCGTTCGAGAAGGAGAAGCGCAAGAAGGATCTGCGGACCCGGATCAAGTCTGCGGCATTGACCTATTCCTTCATTACGAAGAATAAGCAGGTGATGCTGCTGCTGTCCGCCTTTCTGGTCTACCGACTCAGCCGGGGTACGTCGTGGTTCCTCACCCAGTACGTGTCCGTCCGGTATGGCTGGACGATTGCAGCCGCCAACATGCTAGTATCGCTCAAGTCGATCCTCATGGTCATCCTGTTGAGCGCGATCCTTCCAGCGGCGTCGTGGTACCTGATGAAACGACGCGGCATCGAGAGCCGTCGGAAGGACCTGATCCTGACCAAAGCCAGCGTCGCGAGTCTGATCATCGGCACGCTGGGAATCGGCCTTTCGCCGCATGCGGCCATCATGATCTTCTGCCTGGTCATCCAGACCATGGGAGCGGGCTTCGTGTACACGACGCGCTCGCTCGTCACGACCATGATCCAGCGCGACCAGACGGCGCGGCTGTACACGGTGATCGAGATCATCCAGGCGCTGGGGATGATCCTCGCCAGTCCGACGATGACGACGTTTTTCAAGTGGGGTCTGGACCTGGGCGATTTCTGGACCGGACTGGCCTGGATGCTGGCCAGCGGGCTTTTTGGCGTCGTGGCGGCCGTCCTGTGGGCGGTGAAGTTGCCTCCGGCGCCCGCGATGAGTGATGATTAGGATAAGACGACATGGGGCGGTGCTTGTGATTTGTCAATTATCAAGATTGATGTTCTGTTCTGTTGATATTTATTGTATATATATATACATATATATATATTGTATATATATATATGTGTCGGGTGGCATTAGCTTGTATATATAATATATATATACATAGGTATAAATTGATAGTCATAGAGTTTACTTGTTTTCTGTCGCATTGTCTGTGGACTGGCCTCCACAGGGTCTATACCATGGGAACTGTGTTGACGTTGGCGAACAAAGAAGGGTATTGGTAGAAATTGGCAGCACACCGCAAGCTGTCGATGACGCAGGAACAAAGCCAAGATGGCCTTTCGAAAGAAGTCAGCCTCGTTTCAACGCAGAGCCTCTCTCATCGTCTACTCAAGCAATTAATTTGGTTGGCTACATGTCTGATGAGGAGTTTTGTCTTCTCTTTCTAAGGACACTGCACTGATCATAGCATGGCGCTTCAGTCTGTTGGGTTATTTTATCTGTCATTATACGACGAACACTATCGTCGAAGCAAGTCCCATGAAACTAGTTCGAGGGTATCGAAATTACAAAATATAATAGCGCCGAACTGAACGAATGAATATGCCTCCGCTACAAGCTCTGGCGCTGGGCACGTGCTTGCTGCAGTCGGCGAGCTACCAACGGACTCTCCTCGTCGACCAGATCCAGATGATGCGCATGGAGACATGCTCGCCGGGAGTCCTCCACCGTCGTTTGGACGCGTTTCAGCACGTCGTCTTCGTATTCATCGATCAGTGCACGCAGCTCTTGCAACGACACGTCGCTTCCAGGCTTGAGCTTCGCCGCAAGTCGCAGCGCGAAGTCGTTGACATCGGCGACAGCCTGGTTGGCACCTTCTCCGCGGACTGCATGCCCCAAATGTCAGTATGCGTATGCATATAGGACAACAGGACGGTTACGCACACATCGTCATGGTATGAGCAGCATCGCCCATCAACAGCATCCGCCCGCGTCCATGGGCCCCCGCGTCCGGCAGCCAGTCGTCGATGTTGATCGATGTCGCTTCTGCGTCTGCTGGGATGTTTTGCACCAGCGACCGGAAGGGCTCGGCCCAATCCGCGGCGAGTTGCCTCATCACCGCGATGCGTTCTTCATTGCTTGCTGGGATAGCGATACCTTTTGCCGTAGGCCACGACATGACGATCTGGCAGAGGTAGTCTGTCGTCTGGTTTCCTGAGCTGTGCGGTGTTTCGAGGACTGATCACCAGTCAGTGAGTTAGACTATACTTCTGTCTGGTGCACGTACAGCTAAAGAACAGATACACGCCAGACTCGCGATGCGTGCCTTGAAAGAAGTACGGGTCAATGGCGCGTGCACCGGCAGCCTGTTCGACGGAATAGCGCGGCGTGACTCCTAGCATCCGCACGGGAATTGGCCGATTCTGATATGAAGATGGGTACATGATCTGGCGGAGACGAGAACGAGAGCCATCGCAGCCGACGACCAGACAGCCCTGGACGGAGGTGCCGTCCTCGAAATGCGCAATGGCCATGTCGTCGAGGCTGTCCACGGCTTTCAACCGTTTCGACCACTGTATAACAGTCAGCATTTGTGACTCAATGAGAGGGTATTTTGCTCACCTCAATTTCGATACCCATGGCCAGAATCTCCCTCAGCTTCCCCCGACTGAACCGCATCCTCTTCGCGGCAGGAACGTTATACTTGGCGACGCCCGTGCTGAGATCGAACAGTGTGAATCGGCCATAGTCACCCGTTTCGAGCGCTTCTCTCGTGACGTGCGACTCTTCCAGCCGCTGCACGACCTCCGCGGGCAGCATGTTGCAGAGGAGCGAGTGCGCCCAGTGGATTGTCAGACCCCATCCTCCGACCCGCGAGGTCATGGACGCATCGCGCTCGAAGATGCGGAAGGGGATGCCCTGGCGGCGCAGGTACTGTGCCAGGGTCAAGCCGCTGATGCCGGCGCCGATGATCAGGACGGGGAGGGTTGTCATTGAGCAGTCTTTATCCTGCAGCGAGGATCCTCTGAGAGGCCTTGTGAGGGGCGGCATCCGTCTTTAAGATGTCATATCATCCAGAAAATCACGGCCCAACAGATCAGCCGACTCGTCTTCCATGACATTATGTATGTATGTATGCAATTAATAATTCCCAGAACAGCGTCCACCACTCACCATCATCGCAGACCCGCCCTCCATGTGTGAGTTCGAGTGTGAGTGTGATTCCCTAGCGGGGAAGATCAGGATCCACCCATCAGATGAGACATGTTACACCAGCTAGCTGCCCAGCCTGCCCTGCTGCAGCAACTGCCCAGTAGGTGTCTCCGACAGAGTTGAGTCGGATGTCAAGCTGTGAGCTTAACGAAGGTGGCGTGCCATTCGATCTCGGAGTTAACGGACGAATACACAGACGGTGGGGACATAACATGTCACCATACAGATATGGACATACATACTGTAGTTGTATACAGCACTGATGTATGAACATACAGTATGTGTTCTGTATATGAATGATTATACGGATACCCAGTCTGCGCAGATCACTCCCCATTATAATAATAATAATAATTATAATTATTCTGTACCGGATAGAATAATGCAGCAGCTTGGATGTACAGATGCAATATGCGCATTACTAATCACCCTTCACAAGAATTCTATTTTAGTTCTGCCCACACCCACGGAACTTACTTCGCACCGATCGCTCCGATCATCATCTACCTAGGTACATGCTCCGTACGTAGACTCCGTATATTATTAGTACTACCTCCTCCATATTTTCCGTACAGAGTATGTAGTCCATGGCGAGAGTCCGGCTGGTGGAGACTCAAAGTGTAGGATTGTTAGGTCTGTACAGGCCGCTAGGTTGTTGATCCAAGAAGCTACTGTTGAACATACGAGGTACTATCAGATAATTGACTCGCTGGAAAAAAACAACGTGGAGGCAAAAAAAAAAGTAAATGTCGACCTGTGTACGGAGTACATACATACATATATATGTGTACAGAGCCTTTTCTTTTCTTGTCTTCTCAGTCGTACGGCAGACTTTTCGTACGTTAGGGACAAAATAAGTTTTCGAGTAATTCTTTTTTTGACCAACTGGCGTTGGCCCCATAGCATTAAAAAATAGCGAAGCCTATAGCAAAGCCCATGAGAAACCCACGTGAAGCCTATATTGAAGCGGATAAGAACCTTCCAGGAAACCTATAACCAAGCCCATAAGAAGCCGATAAGAAGCCCTCGCGAAGCCTATAACGAAGCCAATAAGCCCCAATTTAGCCAAATAGAAATCCTATAATAGCGCTAGTTAAACCCCCAAGAAACCCCCACAAAGCCTGTAACAAAGCCCATAAGAAATTTTTGAAAAGTATATCGTAAAGTCCATAAGAAGCCGTAAGAAGCCATAAGAAACCCCTGGGAAGTTGATATTGAAGCCGATAAGAAATACCTACAAAGCCTATAATAAAGCTAATAAGAAAGCTATAAGACACCCCTGCAAAACAGATAATAAAGCCTGTGAAAAGCCCTGTGAAGCCTGTAGGAAGCCAATAAGAAGCCCCTGCGAAGCCCATAATAAAGCCCAAAAGAAACACATACAAAGCCTACAACAAGCCAATAGGAAGCACCCATAAAACCTATAGCAAAGGTAATAAGAAACCCATATGAAGCCTATAATAAAGTAAATAAGAAGCGGCTGTGAAGCCGATAATAAAGCCAATAAGAAACCGCTATGAAGTCTATAATGTGAAGTCCATGAGAAACCCCCACGAAGCATATGATGAAGCCGTTAATAAAGCCCATAAGAAGCACTGTAAAGTGTATAATAAAGCCTATAAGAAGCCCTCATGAAGCCTATAACAAAGCCGATAAGAAACCCATGTCAAGCCTATGAGAAGCCTATGAGAAGCCCATAAGAAACCCTGCAAAGCGTATAACAAAGCCTATAAGAAGTGTTTATGAAGCCTACAACAAAGCTGATAAGAAACCCATGCGAAGCCTGTGGAAAGCCCACTATGGTGGTGGAAGTGCCTCGTCGAAGTAGGCAAATAGGCCAGGCAGATATGGACATGAGAACCACCAAAGAATAACCTCAACAAGTAATAACAAACCAATCTGAGAGACAAATGACCAAGAACTAGACTGATCTACTGAGCATCTGACTAAACAAGTGACTGAGAACCTGATCTGAGAACTGTATTATATATAATGTGTAGATATGTTGCTGATAAGGCTGTCAGTACACAATCCATATAGATGATGGGGACAAACTCAGCATATGTGATCTCTTATGTAATTGGGGTGAATCCCGAACTACACCATGAGAAGCCTATGAGATGAGAAGCCTATGAGAAACCCCTGTGAAGCCTGTAATAAGTAAGAAGCAGCCCTACAACAAAGCCCATAAGACGCCCGTAGAAACCCCCGCGAAGCCTACGATGACGCCAAAAGAAACCCCTAGGGAGCCTATAATGAAGCCGATCAGAAGCCCTACAACGCCCCTATAAAGTCTATAGCGAAGCCATTATAATAAGTAAAACTTATAAAAGTTAAACAAAACTAAGTGCATTATATTGTAGTCAGGGATTCACCCCTAATTGCATATGTAGTCACATAGCACCATCTCTTGCGCTGTCATGAATATAGATTATTTGCTGACAGCCTCACCAGCAACACATCTACACATCACAATACACAGTTCTCAGCTCAGGTCCTCAGTTAATTTTTTCAGTCAGCACTCAGTAGACCAGTCAGATTCTTAGTCATTATCTTCAAGGAGATCATTTGTCAGCATGCGATGTTCATCTTCCTTGTTTCTCATGCCCACATCTGGCTGACCCAATCGCCTACTTCGACCAGGCATTTCCACCACCGATATAACTAACACAGACGATAACTTATATATAAAATCTTAAAAAGATTTAATATATAACATTAGTCGATAGAAAGCATGTCAAAAATAGTTATCTTTATTTTGACTTTACTATAGGCTTCTCAAGGGCTTCTCATGGGCTTCTCATAGGTTTCGCAGGGGTTTCTTATCACCTCAATTGTAGGCTTTGCAGGAGTTTCTTATCGGCTTCGTTGCAGGCTTCGTGGGGGCTTCTCATGGCTTCTCATAGGCTCTATAGGGGTTTCTTATTGGCTTCATCATAGGCTCTGTGGGGGTTTCTCATGGACTTCATTATAGGCTTCGTAGGATTCTTATAGACTTCTTATTTGCTTTATTATAGGCTTCACAGAGGTTTCTTATCAGCTTCATTATAGACTTCGCAGCGGCTTCTCATGGGCTTTGTTATAGGCTTGTTATCAGCTTTGCTGTAAGCTTTGTTATACCTATAGGCTTCATTACAGGCTTCATAGTGTTTTCTTTTATTGGCTTTGTTATAGGCTTCGCAGGGGCATCTTATTGGCTTCTCACAGCTTCTCATGTCTTCTCATGTCTTCTCATGGCTTCTCATAGGCTGTATAGGAGCTTCTTATTGGCTTTATTATAGGCTTCACAAGGGCTTCTTATGGGCTTCTCATAGGCTTTATCATAGGCTTCATTGGGCTTTCTTTTAGGCTTCTTACGGGCTTCTTATTGGCTACCTACACATACATACAACAGCCTTTAGCATGCTGACAGGGAATGTACATACATACGTGTACAGACCTGAAGAGGTGTGCAGAGCGGCATTGGGCAGGCAGCCAGAGTCGTTGCCGACTGTACTGCAGCTGTGCCCTTCGCCCTCACATAGATCTTCCGAGGGTGTTTGGGCAGGATGATTGCAGGCAAGGGTTCCGGTGCATAAAAGTTGTTGCGGGGGAGCGAATTTGTATGGGGTTGTCCTCAGGGGCGCTGTTTTCCCATACAAAGTGGGCCACTTTTTTGGGCCCGAAGTGTCGCTTCGTGCGGACTTGGTGAAATTCAACAACCAAGGAAAATCAACCTGGACAGTTGATATATCTAACAGAATATATGATAGAAAAAAAAAATTGCTGCTGCTGAATCCTGCATATTAATACTAGTCAGCCTTTTCCTTTACTTTCTTTGCTCTTAAAACAGTCATGTTGGTTCCATTATATTTAAAATCACTATGAATACTCCGGACTGTTACTACTGTACACTAGAACACAAGACAGATTGCTCATCCAGCTAATCCTTACGAATTATTTTGTCCTGCCTTTGAACGGCCACGACCGAAGAAGGCTACCATATCATAGTCTTGGAACCGCAGGTCTATAACCTCGGGATGACGTCGGATCGGTAGTCGAATAGCGGAAGCGAATGATCTGCAAATGTGGAGAAGGGGAAGCTTCCCCGCATGATGAGCTCAGCTCGGATTCGGGGGACGGATATAGCGATGAGCTCCAAATCCATTGCTTGCTGATCTGTTCTCAGGTACGTACCTGTACGCTACTTCAGAGGACTGGACTGGACTGCATCCCTGTCGACGCATCGCCAGTTCTTCATTCGAAACACCTTCCACCCATCACCACTAGGAATATCATAAACAGTACGGAGTACTCGACTCAAGTACATACGTACATATATTCCTTCGCAGGGATATCTTAAGTTTCTCGCTCGTGTCTATCCATGGTCTTCAAACCTCCAGCATGGCTACCCCCTTTTCCCGCCGACTCCATCCCCAATGACATCCCCATCAGCGAGTTCATTCTAGACGACAAATACGGTCGCGCCCCGCTGGCCACGGCCAGGCAGCCGTTTGTCTGCGGCATCACAGGTCGTGGGTACACCGCTGCAGAAGTCAAGCAGCGGGTTGACGCGCTGGCGCGAGGGTTGGCGAAGGAATTAAACTGGGAGCCGAACGAGGGGTCGGAATGGGACAAGGTTGTTGCTATCTTTTCTGTGAATACGGTATGACGCCTAATATCGACAGATATGCGTATGCGTGTTATGATTTTCTGACTGATTCGCACAGATTGATACCCTCCCCCTCTACTGGGCCATCCACCGACTGTCCGGCATCGCCTCGCCCGCGAACGCATCCTACTCTGTCTCCGAACTGGCGCATCAGTTGCAGTCGTCGGGAGCAAAGGCTGTCTTTACGTGCACCTCGTTGCTTCGTGTTGCCCGTGAAGCGGCGACGAAATGCGGCATTCCTGAAAGCCGGATCTATATCCTCGACAGCGCTGTCTGCGACGATAGCGATCCCGCGGAAACGAGAAAGTTCAAAACCGTCAATGTGCTTATTGAGGCTGGATCAAAGCTGGCACCGTTGCAGCCATTGCGTTGGGAAAAGGGCCAGGGGGCGCGACAATGCGCGTTTCTGTGCTATTCTAGTGGGACGTCTGGCTTGCCGGTCAGTTCTGTTCAGTCCCAGTTCACATACAGTGAGGTACTCAGATGATTGCTGACATGCAGAATGTATGTAGAAAGGGGTCATGATCTCCCACGTCAACGTCATCGCGCATGTTCTCATGATGGCTGCGTTCGAGAGTCCGACTCGCCGGAAAGACCAGCGTGATGTGATCCTGGGGCTGCTCCCTCAAAGCCACATCTACGGACTGGTGGTGATCTGCCACGATGGCGTGTACCGGGGCGACTCGATTATTGTCCTGCCAAAGTTTGAGCTCGTCACGCTGTTGGAGTCGATCCAGCGGTTTAAGATTAATTCGTTGATATTGGTATGAATATCACGAGTGGCCGGCAGCAAGATGAATGTTTAGATATATGTTTCTTGGTCATAGTATACTCACATTAGATGTCGACAGGTCCCCCCAACCGTCATCGTCATGACCAATAACAAGGCCGTTCTGGACCGATACGACCTGAGCAGCGTCAGAGAGATCTATAGCGGCGCTGCGCCCCTTGGCCCTGAGACGGCAAGGCAGCTCCAGGAGCAACATCCGTCGTGGATCATTCGAGGCATATACGGTATGCGATAACCTGGTAGAAACAAAAAGAAAAAGCAGGACTAATCGACCAGGTCTCACCGAATCAACCGCCGTCATCTCCCACACGAGCACGCACGATGTCTTCTACGGATCCTGCGGTTCCCTTCTCCCCGGGTATGAGGCGAAGCTGGTCGCTCCGGATGGATCGGAGATCACCGAATACGACACACCAGGGGAGCTGATCGTGCGCGGCCCGCCTGTCGTGATGGGCTATCTCAACAACCAGAAGGCTACTCAGGAGACGTTCGTGGACGGCTGGCTGCGGACGGGCGATGAAGCGGTCATCCGGAAGAGCGCCCAGGGGCATGAGCATGTGTTTGTTGTCGACAGGATCAAGGAGTTGATTAAGGTGAAGGTATGTAGATAGTATCTTGTCATCGCATCGTCTGTGCGATCATGTGTTATCTCAAGCATGCCAAGTAATACTTCAACTCTACTAACCTGTTGTCAGGGCCATCAAGTCGCTCCCGCCGAACTGGAAGCGCATCTCCTGACTCATCCCGGCGTTGCTGATGCGGCAGTCATTCCGGTACCGGACGAGGCAGCAGGAGAAGTACCCAAAGCATTTATCGTGAGGAGCAGTAGTGCTACTACCGACACAGCAGAACTCATACGAGATGTGACGGCATATGTCGAACAGCACAAGGCACGGTACAAGTGGCTGAAAGGGGGCGTCGAAGTCGTGGACACGATCCCCAAAAGCCCCAGCGGGAAGATCCTGCGGCGGCTGTTGCGTGATAGAGAGAAGATGCGAAGAAATGCCAAGCTATAGTACTCATCACGTCGATAGATCATCTCATGAGAACTGTCTTTATTTCAAATCAACACTTCCTCTATACATTCATTTTATCCTCTATCCCCTCTCATACTCGCTCTTGGGCTCCTCGTAGTAATGCGCCATCTCGACCCCAGCCCTCTGATACCCACACTTGGCATAAAACCCTTCATTCCGCTCCGCACAGTCCAGAATCGTCTTGTAGCAGCCGACGCTGACGGCGATCGAGTCCAGCGTCTGTATGAGCCGCTTGCCGAATTGCTGGCCCTGGTGGTCCTTGCAGATGGAGATGTCTTCGATGTGCCCGATCGTGCCGAGGTTGTGGATGCTGCAGCATATAGATTAGCACAGTCACACTCTTTCTGAGTAGGTGAATACGTTGCTTGGAGTGTAAGCGTACAACTTCCTCTCCACAACCATCGCGCCCGTCCCCACGATGCGATCGTTCTTCTCATCGACAATCACAACGCAGTAATACCACCCCTGCCCATTCGCCTTGATCCAGTCGTACTGCTCGTGGAACTGCTCCTCGGAGATGTCCCCCGTCGCGGTCAGCGTCTGAAGACATTGGAAGAAGCCGCGGTGGTAGTCGTCGCGCGCCAGAGGACGGATCGTGTAGCCGTCTGGGAAGGAGGATGCGACGGCGGGGGAGATCACGGAGGGGGAGAACAGGAGGTTTTGTTCTGCCATGCTCCTTCCCTGGCCGTGAAGGAAGCTTTTTGTCCTGTTGGGACTGACAGTACCGTAATGATTGTTTAAACCAGGCTCTTGCCGGGACAGGGATGCACCTTCATATGAGTAGATGATCTGATCGTCGTTGATTAGCGATTGTCACAAGGTTACATCCCCGCTTCAGATAAGAGTGAAGACGGCTCTTCATTGGCCAGATGCCCGCCCTAGTCACGTTTCCGTTACGTATTGTAACTTACCCCGCAAGCAGTAATTTTGTATCGAGCCAACCTTTTATGCTTGAAGCTTTCTTTTACCTTTGATAGAGGATCAAGTAAAAATGTAGACAAAGAAGCCTTTGAAGGATACCAAGAATGATCTTCAAAGATTGATTATCATGTCGACATAATGTATATTTAAATTAAAAAAATACAAATTCAGACACAAGAGAACAGTGGCCTAACTATGCCTACCTAGGCGTCTGTTAATTGCAGGATGAAACGCTGATTGCGAGCTGACCCATTTGCCTATTGATTACAGCATCATTAGGGCATTGCCACAGAAGCAAGTCCAAGTGTCAATCCTTTCAATCACTTTCAAGCTTTTAACATGAACCTGCTACGACGTGACCGAGCTCAAACACTAGAGGAGAACACAACAACTCCAAGATTCCATTTCTTCCATACATTTCATCCAAAGATGCTGTTAGATCCGTCGAGAGCATTGTTTGTAATCATAGTGATATTTATAACCCGAGAAACAACGTCCATCCTCTAAAGAATCTATACACGACAATGTTCTGACGTCCAGCTCTGTGGCGGATTCTCTGATATCTGGCGCAATTACTCCTCATATACGCTATTCAGAACGTCTAGTAAAAGTCTGGTGTAACATGGCAAGTCAGGTATTAAGAACTATAGCGGGACAGCTATTATTTACTGAGACTCAGCCCCATTGGGTGCGACCATACTATACGTGAAAGCGAAATTTCTCGCAGTCATATACTCTCAATTTAGTCTTTAAGACATGATACCCACTATTGGAAGGCTCAACAGGGAATTGCGTGGTGGCCATGCTGTTCCTTTATCCATGTCGGCACGGAGGATTGACTAGGATGCGGAATCCCCCAAGGCAGTGGTCAGGAAGATAGTTAGATTCGGTAGTTCAGCTACAGGAAAGCCATTGAGTTCCTGTAAGAGAACCAACTAATATAGCATCGATTTCAGAAATTGGTCGATTCCAATTCTCGAGTCTAACCCTGCGTATACAGGTACCTCCTAGTGCTTTGAATTCTAGATATACACTGAGCCAGGTGCACAAAGGTTTTCTTTTGCAATAGACCACATCTATCGTATGTTACTGGCAACCCGATTTTTGAAGATGGCAAAGAGATGGGCCCATATGCAATGGATAAGACAAAAGCAATGAAGACCTTCACTGACCATTTATACTATGGAGGCATAGACAATGACTTAACCTAAGCAGATGGATTGGAAAAGCTTGACAATTAACATACAAGATAGCTAGTTCTCGATCCAATATCTCGAGCATAGCTTCAGCTTGGCATAACCCTTCAGTATCCAGCAGTCCTCAACCATTTGGCCTCAGTCCACTCTGCTGCCAGCATACTACGAACAGATACACACGGTTGGATTGAGACCAAAATAGCAGGCTGCATTATCAGCGGTGCACCGATGATCCGGCTGAGAGAGATTCCTTTGGTCAGAGGGCGTAGTGAATTACCCAGACACGTGTGTACTGTACTTACTGCACAATCACAATAGCCGCTGTTCCCGAAGATGTAGCATAGCTGGCTGCCCTTAAGGCATGCCTGCGATCTTTAAGTATGTGATGATGTATAGTACCTTGAACGGTCAGGTATGAATTATCTTACCCCAGGATAGGTGCCCTCGAGGTCTCTTGGAGGACGAAGGACGCTGGCACGTGTTAAGAGGATGACAGTCGAAAAGATGAAAAGAGATGATGCAGGAAGAAGCTTCATTGCTGTTAATAATATACTTCAATAATGAGTCAATTGAGACGTGATCAATTGCGAGAACAATGGAGTGGTGATCTGAGTATACCGTAGCAGGAGGATGTTCTGTTGATACAATCCCCCAGAGCAGCGACGAGAGATTAATATTCATACGCTTGTGGTTGAGGGTGATTGAGAACAAAGAAATACAAAAGACAAACATGTCGCCAAGATTTCCGTGCGTCCTAACAAAAGGTTATTTGACGACCTCATATTGGAAATGGGCGCAGTCTGGACTGGAGACCTGGAACATCAAGCAAGGCCCGAGAAATGGAGATGGGACTTGAGAATCCGATGTCATGTTGTACAATAATATGCACACCTAACAAGACGAGTGATCACGCGCGAAAAGGTTGGTTGTATCTGACATGCTTCGAGTATTGCAGCTTGGCCGTACAGATTGTCTCCAATCAATGCTGACAACATTGCTGGGTGGATATGAAAACGCACTGTACCATGAGTACAAAGCAGGAATAGTCCTTCGGCATGGTTACATGTCAGCTCCCACATATTCGGGACCGAATGTTGGTGTCGAAGACTTCGAGGGAGATCATATTGGAAGGCTGCTATATAGAATAAATAAGAAAGATGGAGGAAGACCAGAAACATAGTCCATTTCTAAGCCAAACCCCCATATTCGGTAGACTTCTATCACCTTTTTCGCGGGTAGCTGCAGGCTCCACAGCCAGATCGCAAGCTTCCAAAACGCCGACAGTGGGCTGACCATAATGTGCATGGCGCGGGTAGATAGTCCTCGAGCGGCGACTGAATACCAAGTTCGAGTCCATTGATCGAGCTGATCAAGTGATTGTCTGGATGTACTACTGAACTAATGAACCAGACAGAGTCTTGGACTCCAGGAAAGGAAAAATGTCTCAGTTTATGGTGCACTGGTTTTGGATCAGAGGAAGATATATACATACATGACGGGAAAGGAAATTTCTCTTATCTACTATCTGTACTGCCTGGCTTAGGCAGTTCATCTCTTTATAAATTGAAAGAGGAGAAGAGCGATGTATGCAGCGAAACAGAGCTTTGAAAAGGTTCATTGTTTGTGCCTCTAGAAATGTCAAAATTTCTAGTTATGTGATCTAAACGCAAAATTCAACAAGGTCTAAAGCTTCTCTTGCATGGAATGAACATCCATTTGTCCTCCACTGCCACGACTATCCCATCCCATCCCATCCGTTCTAAATCTGCGAGTCATGTCGATGTCGCCTGGGCTTCAATTCTCCTATTCCCAAGGAGCATTGCAAGGTCCGATGTGGTTGCCAAGTGGGCTGCAAGGTTCACTACCGGTCCCTTTGTAATAGCACTGGCCATTATCTACATAAATCAAAGTTATGTCAGTACAAACAGAAACATAGTCACTCTGGAATGAGAATAGCTCACCTGAGCAATAGCAGTAATCTGCTGGGCCTGTTGTGTAGCCGCTGATTACACAGCAAGAGTCAGCGTTCGTTTTGATTTCAGCTCTTGAAAATCGTTGTGAATGTGGAATTGGATGCATACAAATTGTAACATAGATGCTGCGCCGTTGAATAGCCGGTCAAGCTCAGTAGAAGGACTAGTGCTGTAGTAAGAAGCTTCATGACGACAGTGTAACGCGGTTCGAAAGGTTTGAAAGGTCTTGAAATTGATAAAATAAGATGATAGTTGTTCACAGAACCAAGCAGACAGTTTGCTGCGTACTGTCTCAGCTGGGGAAGGGACTACTTCCTGCTTCATATATCCTGAGAAGCTGACATATCAACTGAGTGGCGGCCATGTCCCTGTTACACTGGTCATGCCCTATTGGCAGTGACAGCAATAATGTGGGATTCCTGCCCCAGCGATATATGCTGCCCGGGTTTGAAAAGAACCCTGTACTGTCTGTTTGGTACCTGTATTATAAGTTACCAACAGATCGGGCGCTGAAGAGTTCTCTAAAATCATATACGCGTACCCCCTTTCTTTGAGACAGGCTTGGCAGAAAGAGGGCAGGGGTTCTTTCGTTGTTGGGAGTTTTCCAAAAAGCCTCATATCAGACGAAGAATTGAAAAAGAATACCCAGGGATGTTACTCGACTGACACTGAACTTTGTTGCAACTGCAAGTCAGACATTCCAACCTGCTGTTCCAGCTTCCGTTGAATGAGTTCTATATCAGTGCTCTCAGCCTGTTCAAATATCTTCTGGAATTGTATATCGAAATGTTTTGATATTCCCCTCGTTTATTATGGCGGGACATACAGTAAGGAAGGATGTACGTACAGTAAAAGCGATGCCTCCAACTTGAAACGAAAGCGGAATAATGACTGGGGCGGGAATATAAATGAAATAACTATTGTGCCTGTCAGTTCTGGAACAGAACTTGGCAATGGTACCTTCACCGATTATTCAAGGATCGTAGGCCCGGACGCAGCGCGTATTATATGAACATACGTGCAGTACAGTTAGTGGGGACTGGTTAACTATTAATACCTGTTAAAACGGTACGACTTCGGAGGGTTCTTTCTATCGAGGGAGCAGGCCAAGGAGCAGAGCAATTCAGCCTGAGAAGTGTTCCAAAGTAAATAACCTAATTTTCTTAGAGAGAACCTAATCGTCCCTTAAGCATTCAATAATCAAGTCCGAATTCCGTATGCTTTCCCTCGAAGAGTAACCTCCCTAGAACCCTGAGAGGCACAAGAAGGATCTTTAATCACTAAAGAACCTCTTGCTGGCAAAGAGAAGATCGTCCAGTAGAAATAAGAAGCAAGAAGAAAGCTAATATCGTTCACTGATGGAGCCATCTTGAGAGAGAGGAGAGAGTTGTTCATTGTTCTTGCTATCTACGAGTATGCTGGTGTTCTATATTCCTTTACTGAAGGATTGCATAATCCCCCAGTGCGCTGGTAACAACAACACCTCTCTGGAATGCAAGAACTACTTGGTTGAACCATGGTTCCCAATTGTTTATCTCGAGAATCAACTAACCACTGTGCCCCTGTCGGTTTAACCGTCAATTTCGATTCTTAATACCCTTGTATGGTAAAGGGACCTTTTTTACAGGAGTATTATCGCCTTCACCTTGGCCGTAAATTGACCAATTTTTGCGCCGAAGATGGGTCCCTTATCTGAGCTATTAATTAGGCCAGATTTCAAGCAGAATCCCATGAAAAGAACGTGATTGATTCGTCAATGTAGTCGGCCAGGTATGGATCTCATTGGGGCCATTCATTCAGCAGATCGACCAGGGTTGATATTACAGTATTACTTTGGGGGGCCTAAATCTAAAGGCATGGCTTTGGGGGAGTTGATATGGGGTCCGGCATTCTTACTCTACATTTGTATGTATCGCACTCCTGCCAAAATAGGTATCATCTTGGTCGACCATATAATCCGTCTATCTACAGAACAGGCCATTAACCACGCAGTAAGGTCCAGCCTTCAAATACAGCTTTCCTCTCTCTCTCATTACATTGGTAGTCATCACATCATTCAATTAACCAACTGGGGCCATCGTCAAAAAAGCTGTTGTTCATTTTTCGACCTTTTTCACCACCCTCCTCATACTCTACACTCACATTTATGGTCGTCTGAATCTGCACACTGCAAGGTGAGGCTGGCTCATCTGCAGGTAATATGCTCTTCGGCCTTTCAAAGGTCTCCCCTGTTGCGGCCACCACAGCAGATCGGTTCAGCCTGCTGCTGCTGAGCTCAATATTCGGCGTCCTGACATGGCCACTCTTCCGCTTGCCGTAGCCATAGTGGTTATAGTAGTCCGGGTCGGAGCCGCTGCCCAGGGCTCTTTTACCGAGCGCCAATTCAATGAGAGGGGCTAGGGTAGGAATACAAGCTGCGATGATAATGGTGTTTCCTTCGATGCTGGATGGGTAGTAAAGTGAGGAGTTAGCCATGGTCCAAGTCCTTGCGGGACGTGAAGATCCTTTTCTTTCTTGCTTTCTCCTTCTGAAAAGGGTATGGCTTACCTAGTCCAGATGACAAGATCTGCTGTGCCGTCTGGGGATGATGAGCACTTGTTTGTTCCATCACAGGTCAGGAAACTCGAAGGAGACTTAACAGGTGAAATCAGAGTGGTCGGCAAGTCCAGGCAGACGGGTACATTTGTAGATGGCAACAGCAGAGGCGCTATAAAGACGATAATTACATTGTCATGGGCTTGGACAGCGCACTTCAATGGGAGGGAGTCACTTACCAGGAACCAAGACCCAGGGCAGTGCTCAAAGCCACTTTCTTCTTTATGTTCATCTGGAGTTTGCACAGCGCGACTGCCGGGTACACAGCCAGATACAAATCAATGGCAGCGGAGAGTGCTGCTCATAGCTAAGCTTTATACGGAATCGAACAGGAATTCGAGCTGACCTCCCGCGAAGATGGCATAGTCCACAAGGATATAGGGATCCCAGCATTTTGCATTCTGGATCGTGACGATCCACATCGATTTGGGCGGATCGCACTGGGCATAAAGGATGATGATGCAGCCGCAGATAATCACTCCCCCTTCGAGGGTCAGGAACCAGAGGAAGATTCGGTGTACTCGGCTGGGATTCAAGATCTTCGTCAGGAGAGCAACTACGGCGAGCTTTGGCGTCACGAATCCCAAGATGCCAGGGATGAAGCCAGCGGTATTCAGCATGATAGCATTCTCCAACTGGCTAAGAGTGAGAGTGGACGCATGCTTGCCGTTTCCCGCCTGGACTGACGCTGTCGTGAGGGCGTCGAAGAGATAGCTGAAAACCTAGAGGTTTCTTATTCATGTTTCGCGGCTGAACACTGGAAAAAAAAAGAGAGAGAGAGAGAGAGGAAAAAGACAAAGAAAAAGGAAAAACTAACCAAAGATAGCACTATCAAAAAGTCATCAAGGCCTGGCTTTCTTGTTATTCTTGTCCTAACCAATAGCCTTGCTGCCACAAAGACTGTAGCGATGGCAGTGAAAGTCCACTGGATGGCAACAATGGCGGGACCTTTGTCCTGACGAGCAACATCTGGCGAAAGAGCCGCATCTGCCATGTCAGGTAGCCAAATTAACGACAAGAGAATTCTAGAAAGAGATTTGTCATAATCATTCGCAGAAAGAAGAACATTATCATATTTATAAATGTATTTATAAATGTTCTTCAAATTGTGACAGACACCCGCCCCCTCTTTCGATGTCAGAATTTTCTCCAGTGCCGCAGGTTGGGTTGGAGCTGGAACTGACCAAATCAGGTCCGGCAAAAGCAAGAGCGTTAAATTAATTACTGGACATAGAGTAATTGGCGGAAGAGAACCAGGGACCATTCCTGCTGTTCAACATTGACAAAAGCAGGGGCCCTGGTGCTGAGTCTGCGCCGGGAAAAATAATTGCTCGATTTTATTCCTTTCCCGTATACTATGTTTTCATGCGGCCTCAGGAAGGCAATGAGAATTATTTGCTCCAGAGAGTGCGTATTGACAGACAGACCAACGCGCTTTGCAGAGTCTGTATGCAGAACATGTACGCAGCACAGTACACTAATACCTCAGGCAGCCCCTGGGATCCATGGATTACGATCCTGAACGTTCCCCGTTGGAACGTGCTAAAATCTTATGGGGGACTGGACAAAGTCCCTGGAACCCTAATCCCGGAAATTGACTGCAGACATAAGCAACTAATGCAGAATATCCAACAGACATTTGTTGGTTGAATAGTCGCTTGGGCGTCATTTTCCTAGAAACTCAGCTAATAATTCAGTGCGCAGATCATTGAACGAACTTCCCAGTGGTGGCGTGCTGCTACGGAGTGGCATGTCATGAATCCTAATCTAATTCGGCAGCCTCAACCTGGGTATCTAATTCAATCGACGACAAACAAGCATGCTATTAATATCCTTTCAGAGAGGATTCCCTCGATCTTTACACTATAGTTGTTGGGTTTCTGTGGCGCCTTCTGGTCTCACAAGGTCAGTGTTGGCCAAGGTGATCGGGAGATGCTACCCTTTTTTCAAAGGCGCCGAGTTTCCCCTGCATCATAGAAATAATCTATTTATATGAAGGGTAGCGTTATGCAGAGTGTAGATTTACTCAGTCAATTGTCACATTTGTGGCAACCAATCAAATAGTACTTGTTTGCATTCGTGACATTCCATCCGTTCTCTTGGTCGACTCGACAGGATGACGACAGCAAACGGCATTTCCAAAGGCGTTCAAGCCGCCGACAGCAAGGCGATTGACCTGCTTGCTACATCCCCCTCTGACATGGCCAGTGTCCCGGCCCTCCTTGAGGAAGTCGCTTTGTACGGTGAAGCCTTGCCCAAGGACTGCCGCGCCCGCTTGCAATTGTTGAAAGCAGCTCGCGCGCTCATTCGAGCTCTGGAAACACCAAGAGAAGGCATGATCTGTAACCTGCTGGGCAGGCTTGAGCTTCTCCGACCACGTAATCTGTCTCCAAGTACGTCTTTGCTGAAGTATACCGTGCGGGAGCAGGCTACGTTATACGCAGCCATTGACACGGCAATCAGCATAGGCATCTTCCCCCTGATGGCTGAGCAGAACGCAAGCCCAAAGACGGTTGGCTGGCTCGCTGCTATTGCCAAGGTGGATCCGGAGTTGTTGAGTAAGGACTTGTGATCTGCAGAAGTTGGGGTTAAGATGCTCATCTCCCTCAGGTCGTATCATGAAGCAAATAGCGGCGATGGGCATCATCAAGGAGACAGGACCGGACGAATACAGACCGACGAACCTGTCCCTCGCTCTCTTCTCGCCCAAGTGGGCTAACAAGTTCCATGCCTGTATGCTAGACTGTTCTCCATTTTCAATACTAACCAGTGGGAAGCTCACAGTCCCTGCTCTATGACAGCTCTCGCAGCGTCAACCACTCTCTCAACTTGTTACCCGAATACTTGGCTCGAACCTGCTTCCAGAATCCGACCAACGGCACCGATGGCCCCTTCCAGTACGCGTACTAGACAACAGAGCACTGATTCAACTACGCCCACAGTCATCAGCCAGTACTCTCGCAGTTTAACAACCATATGAGTGCCTACCGCCAGGGTCAACCCAGTTGGATGGATCCGGATTTCTACCCAGTCCAGGAATTGCTGGTCAAAGCGCCTCTACTGCGCCGGACGCTGTCCTGCTGATCGATATCGGCGGTAATATCGGTCATGACATGGAGGAATTTCGGAGGAAGCATCCCACTGCGCCAGGGCGCTTGGTGCTGCAAGATTTGCCTGCTGTGCTCGAGCAAATTCAGCATATTGATAGCTCTATTGAGCCAATGGCTTATGATTTCTTTACTCCGCAGCCCATCAAGGGTAAGATATAGAAGTCTCCTCTCCTACATGTGGTTTACTTGTTCGTTTGTTTCCCTTTCATTCCTCCTCCTCTTTTTTTTTTTTGTATTTTTTCATGCTGACACACCACAGGAGCACGCGCATATTACGTCCATTCCATCCTCCACGACTAGTCCAATGACAAGTGCCTGGCCATCCTCGAGCAGGTGACTGCCGCCATGAAACCTGGCTACAGCAAGTTGCTTGTCAACGAGAACGTGATTCCCGTCACCGACGCCGATTGGTGATGATGGCCATGGTATCGTCGCAGGAGCGCAAGGAGCAGCAATGGCGGCAACTGCTTCAAGGAGCTGGATTGAAGATTCTCAAGATCCGGTCCTATGAGCCTAGTGTCGAGAGCTTGATTGAGTGTGAGCTGGCGTGGAAGGTTGGCTGCGGGCAGAATTTCCCGAAGAGGGATGCGACGCGAGAAGTAGTAGTATTGAGAGACTCGCTTCATCGCCAGATCAAAAACTCCTTGAATACTGACATAACGCTCGTTCCTTTGTAGGAAGAGAGATAATGTCTTTAATTAAGTGAAGGTTGCAGTAAATAGGTACCATAATGGCTAGAGAATTATAAGAGCCTAGTATTTTTTTTCTCTTAGATATGATCTTAATTGTGAAGTAACTCTAGATTACCGTTTTGCATCAATACGAATGCTTTACTTCATGAAATGGTCAGGAAAACATTACGTAACGGTTGGATGAAAAGGTTTCTAAAAACGGAATCACTGCCTGGTTTCCATTCTAGGATTAATACACTCTCACAAGCGATCTCTCCTCCTCATGCTTCTTCCTTGATAGGATCAATCAAGATTTCCCACATCCTTCTTCGATAATCGTCGCCATTAACTGCATCGCCATTAACTGCACCTTTCCGATTTGTATCTTGTTACAACCAGCCATGCTTCTGTATATATTTAAGTACAGCACATCCATGTCTATATGGACTCCAGCATTATCGCTTCCTCGAGAAATTTAGTGTTTGCTATTATGACCAGTAAGGATGCGTGGAACGAGGTGGAAATGCGGCTGAAATGTGATTGCTGCACGCAATTGATGCCCAAACGCGACATGAACTCTGGGGCTGACATTTAGACACAATGCCGTGTCCGATTGGAGGAGATGATTATCTACCAAGGCACTATACACTAGCATGCTCTGATTCATGCAATTTAAGAGCTGCCAGCTCATAGGTGCAGAAATACTTTCCCTCAGGCCAACAGGCATGTGCAGGTATGCGCCACATGGTTACAACGACAATGTCCCAGCCTAACTTACGTCGGTGGGATGATCAGCATATATGCATACTTTTCCCACTCAGCTGGTGGAGAAGGCATTGTGCTCTCCACGTTGAAGCATACACCTACCTCTTGGGATGTTTTTGTCTGGCACTTCGAATATCCCGTTCAGGTAAAGTATTCATATCCAAAGGAATCCAGAGTTTCTGGCTGATGTGAGCTTCTCTATAGGCCAGCTGCTTGCACCTAGTCTTTCCAAACTCTTCCACTGCTGATAGAGTTCAAAATGTCAGGTGCTGAAATTATCGGCTTAATCAGCAGTGTAGTCGCTATTCTCGATGCTGTCAAAACGGTATACGAAAGCCTCAAAGACACCAGAGGTCTCCCGCAAGCCTTTCGCGAGGTGGATCAAAGACTTCCGCTTGTCCAGGACATTCTTCGAACTGCGGAGAGACAGATAAATGATGGTAATCCGGATGAGGAGTCATGTAACGCGATGAAGCGGGCTGTGGAACTTTGCAGAGACAAGGCTGAGCGCTTGGAGACGCTCTTTCAGAAAGTTGCTCTCAAGTCCGATGCTTCGATACTTGAACGCTACCGCTCGGCTGTACGGATGCTGAGAAAAGGAAATCGTGTGGAGGTCCTCATGAGAGGGATATTGGAGGACGTGCAGCTTTTGGCAGGGGATCGTGCGATTAAAGGAGCGACTGAAGCACAGGTGGCAAAGTTGGGCGAGGCCATAAACGACTTGTCAACAATATCCTCGTCCTCATCATTGCCAGATGAGAGCTCCTTTCACATGTACGACAATTCTGGCTCTGGGCCCCAAATCATCAATAGTGGGACCGGAATTCAGAACAACAATACCGGAAGCGGGTATCAGATCACTGGCTCGATTCAGACATTAAATATTGGTAAGGCTTAGCATGAACAAAAATAAGATATCCTTTTTCATGGGCAGGCCGCCCTGTCTTAGTCATACTTAAACTAATTTCTTCCTCAAAGTTGAGAACACTCCCGATAAAGATCGTAAATCTGGTGATCACCTGTCTTGGTACAGCGTATATGGAAGCTGACCTTAATTAGTTTCGGAAATTCTCGACCAGCTATTCATAACACACGCAGACATCTTGAGATCGCAACTCCTGTTGAAGAAGGGCGACATAACTCCTGGAACTTGTCAATGGCTTCTCACTCATCAGGTTTACCGGGACTGGTTAAATGGCTCGAGTTCACAGTTGCTATGGATCTCTGGTGGGCCTGGGAAAGGAAAGACGATGCTTGCTATCTATCTGACCAAGGAACTTGAACGTTCTGTACGTGAGCGCGGGATTCTCCTCTTTTCTTCTGTGGCAGTACAGATGAGAAACGCAATACGGCCGTTGCAATCCTGCGTGATCTGTCATATCAGCTCCTCACACAGCAACCACACCTTGTTGAAGCCATTCGCCACTACTTTGACGGTCAGAAACAGGGAGTGTCTACCACGGCGAACCCTGAGAGCCTTTGGAAAATGTTTACAACCATGCTTCAAAAGACTGATCGCTTGGTGTTCTGCATGATAGATGGCCTAGACGAATGCGAGGAGGACTCACTCGACCCGTTTCTTAAAATGCTCAAAGGCCTTTTCGCACAAATAGAAGGAACGCCTTCGGTGCGGGGATTCAAGCTATTAGTTCTCAGCAGAGATTGGCCACGATGCATACGACTCGACTTTGATGGGTTTCCTAGGATAAGCCTCGACGCTGATCCCGATTGCGAAGTGAATAGTGATCTGGAAAGATACATTTCTGCAAGGGTTGACGAGCTGGCCATGTAACCAGAAGAATTCCGACTTTCTGAGGCGCCATTAGAAAGGGTCAGACGAGATTTGAAGGCTGGCGCGGAGGGAACCTTTCTATGGGTCGGATTCGTCGCCGAAGAGCTCAAAGGTCAACCCGAGGAAAAAGTGGAAGAGATTCTGCGGAATGTTCCAAAGGACCTCTACGGCATCTACAGTCGTAAGCTCCGACAGGTCAAAGACGACCGGGAAAGAGTTGCTATGATCCTAAAGTGGGTTGTCCTGGCTCGACGACCCTTAACAGTGACGGAACTAGCGGTCGCAACAGGCGTCAGAGACTCTGATACACAGACTCGCGATGATATTATGCAGGGTCGTATTCGGGCTTGCGGACGTCTCTTGAGGGTCGATAACATGGTGGTCCATCTCGTCCATCAATCCGTCAAAGACTTCTTACAGGCTGACGAGCCTTATGATGATAAGGACCTTGAATTATTTCGTGTCAAGAAGGCCGAAGGTCACATCGAGCTTGCAAGCACTTGCTTTGAATATACCGCAAACGGGAGAGAAGATGGGCCTTTTGGCTGTGATTACACAATTGAAAATGGCATGCTGTTTGAGAGGCGAGAGCTGCAACGCAAGCGCCTTATATCGCAATACCCACTGGGCGACTACGCTGCACTTCATTGGCCTGAACATGTAAGACTTGCGTCTGACGACGCTGATAGGTTTGGGGAGACGTTTGATCTCTCTCATTCCTTTTGGCGAGAGGAATCGAGTGTCCGGGGCCACTGGTGGGACTATTACTGTATTCGAAACTGGCGGGGAGGCTTCATGGAGTACCCTTCATCAAATTCTCTCATGCATTTAGCTGCTTATCTCGGCTTGACTCCGCTGGTAAGGAAGCTGGTCGTGTCAAAGTCGAAAAAGTCGAAAATAACGATACTGTTCCGAAATCCGGAAAACGTGACTGACGATTATGGCAAGACACCACTATGCTGGGCCGCAGAAAAGGGAGATATGAACGTCGTCAAGTTACTGCTCGGCAATGATTCTGATGTCAAAACCCAAGGTTCAAATGAAAGGACAGCATTACACCATGCAGCTAGAGAAGGCCATAAGGAGGTTGTCAAGCTACTCCTTGATAAGGGCATTAATATCCATGCCCACGACTGGTGGCGAAGGACAGCATTGCATTATGCAGCCAGAAAAGGGCATAAGGAAGTAATGAATTTGCTTCTGAACAAGGGAGAAAATATTGAAACAGAAGACAAAGATGGTGCCAGACCATTAGCTATGGCAATTGAAAGAAGGTCTATGGCTTGTATTGACCTACTGCTAGCTAGGGGCGCCGAGGTGAATTACTCATACCGGCTACAAGTGAACTCTATTTGGCATATTGTTGTATTGACGACGAATGCTGACCTTTCTGGTGGCTACAGTATAAGTATTATGGTGGAGTAAGTAAACGTCGATTGGCCCATATTGGTGCTGTTATATAGTATTGGTATTGCTATCTTATTGATGGCTAATTTCTGGCCCTCGGGTGCTTCAGTTTGTAAGTAATCTTTCTTAGTGAATTTGATCGCTGATGCCGACATATCTGGCTGCAGCGGCGAGTAAGTGAGTCCAATCCATCTCGTGGATCTCATTACTGACACGATACTCAGACCCCGCTTGTTCGAGCTGTAGAGTTAAACCTCGACACTGTGGTCAGGTTGCTCCTTCAGCACGACGCCCGGCCGGATTTTGTAGACGGTGTCCATAACAAGACGTATACAGGCTCAAATGGAATCGGATAACTTGTCGCCGAAGATGGAAAGCTCTTTACGGATTCGAATTCAATCGAACAGAGAACGGGAAATGGAAAGGAACAGGATGAAGAGGACGAACAGGACTATTATTAGACTGCTGGAAAAGAGTCTAAGGGCTAAAGACTCGGAAGGTACGTACAGTGCAATAGATCAGTTATTTTAATACCGGTTTCGGTATCGCATGTTCTATGACTCTTATGTCCACATGCTGGTCAGTTGCGCCAGGAATAAGACCATTACTTCTTCCCTTCCCTTCCGTTCAACCAGCTAAAAAAACATGCCTAACTGGAATTGACGTTCGCCGTTGACGGTTGCGATTCCACAGATCTCGATCAACCCAACCACGACCTTGAAGGCAGTGCACCGCCGTGACGTGCCTCACGTCATAACCCCAAGTCACCAATACGAAACGCACATTGCTGAAGAAAAGATGAGAGTATGACGTGGCTGGATGGTGAGTGTTCGTATTTATATCTTGCTCTCCTGCACGTGGTCCTGACAAAATATTAGTTTGGAGCTCACTCTGACAAAATAGGCGTACTCGAAGTTCGAGTGTGTGTCACAGGTTGAAACATCAGCTAATTCCTGAGTATGGGTTTGGTGACTCTTTTATGCCGAGAATGCTTCAGACAATTCCTTGTAATCCCCGGTGTTGGGTGGACTCTTCTTCTTCTTCTTCTTCCTCCCTTTCTTTCCTTTTTCTTCGTTTCTGTGCATTTTTTTTCCTCTCAGGCCAGATTGGTGTCCATCTTTGCTCACAAATATAGTAGGTGGAATTGCTTGTTGTTGTCTTCTCGTCGTCATGGCTGTTGTTGTATATATGAGAATCTTGCATGGAAAGCTCTCGCATGAATTTCAATGCCAGAAACTCTTGCATACTCATTAATATAGCCGGGATAGATAATATCCAATTGGAGAGAGCATTATCCTACCTGTTAAAGTTGTCGATATTGTCCACGCGCTGGCATTCGTTATGTACGCTTAAGTGTTATCCTACAACAAGATGGAATAGTGAATGCTATGATAGGAACTGGACTTCGTGATAGACTTCTATTAATGTCTTTGCTGAAAAAGTCTTGAGGTCCTACAATACCCAAGTCCTCAGATATCTTCTAAGAATAAATAGAATTTTTTCCGATACTTCCAATTCGGCTCACAGATACAAACCCCAGAAGGCAACCAGCGTTTCGAGACATGATATTAATATTAATTAATATCATCAGGCCCAGGTATGGTCATGACATGGCTATTCTTTCATTCTTCGGACCAGTCCCTTGAGAGGGTACTTTCTTATTTCTCTAAATCTTTTGCCATTCTACGTATTACATCTTTTTATCTCTTTGTCTCTGTTTATTCCATATCTATCCCAAAATATGAATCTGTGTTATTGGAATACTGGATTGAGATTAATATTCAAGGGCAAATTTATGCTGTCTGAAATGTTTTCTTAAGTCAGTCACACTAATTAAACCGACGAAGAAGTTGGGCACGAGTAGTCTGCAGAATGCGCACAGATTAATTAGAGACCTCGTTGGTTAGTACGGAGTAAAGCCACAGTTGTTCCTAAAACGCCCAATAGAACTTAATACAGCCCTAATCAACCCACTAATAATAATAATTGGTTGGACTATCTAGGTAATCAGACAGACCTTCCTTTTTGGATACTGGCTTTCCCCATGTGACTAATAATAAGTACTCCGTATACGAGCGGCGATAGCTTATCTTCCCCGCACAACTTGAGAATTGCCGATTACAACCGCGAGCCGGGGTTGCATCGTTGCCCTGCATTTTTAAGAGATAAGACGCGTCGATTTGCGTTCCGACGAGGTGGGAAACTTCGTCCGGCTCCCGTTCCTTTTTTTTTTCTACTGTCAGCTGGAGTTTCGAACTACCTGAGGTCTTGCGCTATCAGTTTGCGAAATCCATTGACGTTGTCGAGTTATATTATCATTATCATTATTATTTATTATCACCTTCAATTAACCTGGCGATGGATCCTGAAAAACCCAGCGGGGATAGTTCCACTGACACCCCTCCCCGGCCAAGCACATTTATCAAACCGCAGCATCGCCGCCTGCACGATCCAGACGTGACGTTTGAAGAGTACCATTACTACGCATTGAAGACACGAGAGGAGGAGAAAAAGACTGCTGCATCGGCTTCTCCGACCACAACCTTTTGGAAAACGCTCTTCAGCGGCCACCCGAAACAAGATGAGTCGGAAAATTCAGCTCCGCAGAAGGAACTCACCGTTAATCTCGCCGACCGAGCAAATCGGCTCGAAATCACGGACGAAGAGTGGACGAATGCGTCGAGGATGATGAGGACGGCGACGGCTGGGGCGTGCTTCTATCTGATCACGACGGATATCCTTGGCCCATACGGTGTCGGGTTCGCCATGGGCACGTTGGGCTGGGGTCCGGGTATCGTAAGTAAAGAATCTATTTTGTGTTATGGATGGTTCATTTCTCACAGTCTCCAGGTACTTTATACGGTCTTCGGCTTCATGGCTGGCTACTCCGGCTATCTGCTGTGGCAGGCGTTCTTAGGTCTCGATTCATACGAATACCCCCTCCGAAACTATGGCGATCTGGTCTTTCGCATCTACGGCCCATACGCTCGGCACTTCGTCAATGTCTTGCAAGGACTATTGCTCCTCCTCATCCTGGGTCAAGTAATCATTCTAGAAGGTCAAGGCATCTCTCAGGTGTCCAAGTTCCGCCTGTGTTATTCCGTTTGTTGTGTGTTATTCGTTATCGTTGGTTATTTCATTGGCCAAGTACGCACACTCCGAAATTACGGATGGCTAGCCAACACGGCTGTTTGGCTCAATCTGTTGGTGATTTTCATCACAATGGGCGTCATGGCTCACAGTCCTCCGAATTACGAAATCTCAGTGCTTGGTTCAGCAGGGGGAGCAGTTGATCCAACAACCATTACTCCAGATCCGAAGACAGGAGCCTATCCTCCTATTATCCACTACAATGGTAACCCGAATCCAAACAGTCTCATCGGCTCGATCAACGGTCTCCTGCAAGGCGTCTTTGCATACGGTGGGGCCCAACTGTTTATCGAATTCATGGCCGAGATGAGACGGCCTTATGACTTCATCAAGGCCATGTGGGGGGCACAGTTCTTCATCTACACGGTGTATCTTGTCTACGGCTGCTATGTCTACTACTTCCAAGGTCAATACGCCTACCAAATATCCTATCAAGGTGTATCCATCTACGGGTTTCAGGTCGCAGGAGACATGATCGCGTGTGTGAGTGGGCTTATCGCGGCAGGACTATATGGCAATATTGGTATTAAGGTCTTTTACAATAATGTCCTCATGTGAGTTGCCTTCCGCACTTAAGGCTTATTCAAAAAAAAAAAAACTCTCATTATGAGCGGCTATACTTTCCCTCTCTCTGACTCTTGTCTAGGGATATTTTGAAAGCACCGCCTCTCACGCACAGGAGAGGCAAACTCCTCTGGGTGATCATCGTGCCAATCTGGTGGTCCATCGCATATGTCATCGCTGCTGCGATTCCCGACTACTTTGGCTTCGTGTCTGTCATTTCAGCCACGACCGTCATCCAATTCACCTATTCGTTCCCACCGATCATCGCATTGGGCTACAACATTAAGCTCTACGCAATGAAAACAAGCGTCGGTGACGGTTTCGATCCGAATACCGGGGTTGTAACTCGCCAGGACACCGGAGTAAGGCGATGGATCCGCGGTCTGATCAAGGGACCGTGGCACTGGAACATTCTCCATATCCTTTATGCTATCGGAGCCCTCGCCACGGCTGGCCTGGGGTTGTACGCAGCCATCGAGGGGATGATTGTCGCTTTCGAAATCCCGCAGGTGAATGCCTTTACGTGTGTTTCTCCTCTTGACCTCTCTGCCTCTTCCTAAGTTCGATAAGCTGCTCGCTAGTGTCACTAGAGACAAAGGTCAATTTTTGTTCATGACAAGAAAGGAATGAGGAATATTAAAGTATAGCCTTTTTATAACATCGAGGATATTCTATCAGTACTTTTGAATATTCTGCTTGTAAACGCAGACCTATATAGTCCCTTGTAGAGAAAGCAGACGATTGACTTAAAAAACGCTTATAGTTTAGTAATAAAATATTGCTTAGCTAGGTTATACTATAAAAGCATGGGAGAGGAGTTGTGGGGGAGTAAAATGGCACATTTCTACTGTGGGAGCAGGCTAAGGACCAGTACCATTTACTAGAGCATATTTAATGACCCATAAGCGCCTTAAGCTTATAGTTTCATAGACAATGCATCCAAGGCTCCGAAACGGGTTAGTTCAATACTGATGCTCCCTGATATCTATCTACGATTAGTCTATAGAGGGTGTGTCCTTATAGTAATATACAGTGCCTAGTAAATCAATTGAAGGAGATAGCAAATGAATTATACAGGCTATTTAGAAAAGCA
>NW_027192431.1:47921-62707 GCF_041956645.1 Rasamsonia byssochlamydoides | reverse complement strand
AAAGAGAGAGAGAGAGAGAGGGAGGGAGGGAGGGAGGGAGGGGAGTTGATAAAGAGTCTATGCCGACATCGGGTCGGGGAGGGATGATATAATAATGGGATATAAGACAGTGACACTAGGCTGGAGGTAATCAGGGAAATATAAGAAAAGCAATCAAGACGGAAGGAAGAGAATAAGATGCTGCAATCTTGTATATATTTACTATCTTGAAATTAGGCCCAAGAGCAAGCCCCTTAAAAGATTACAAGAATGGAGGGGTACCGAATTTGGCCTTTAAGGATGGATTCCCCCATCTTCCCATCCCTTTTTATGGAAGTATTAGAGGAAGAGAGGAGGAGGAAGAAAAAGGCCAGGAATAAAAAAATAGGTCACTTGATCAGCGCTTCATGTATGCATATACGTACTTCGGTGACTGTGAATATTTAGTTAGTCTATGTCTTTATTTAGTTGCATACAGATCATTCTCAGTTACTTCGGGGAGGCGTGGTGAGACCTCGGAGTAGATGCGAAAATGACGCCATCAAGAGTGTCACTGGCAATCATCCTCAGGCACTGTACATACTGCAGATTCTGTTTGTGAAATCCGCGGTGAGAGAGAGGGTCCTGGGCGAATATGTGGCTTTTTAGTTTAACCCGAAACTCCGCGTATTATGTACGACGCTAGACTGCTGGCTTCTGCAAACAATAATGCAAGATTCCTTCATGTCGATCTCGCGGAGTGTCGCGAGGATAATGCATGCAATTTATTTCCTTTAAAAAAGCACTGCACTGATGTATAGGATTTGGTGTATCCTCGGACTGTTTATGGTGTACATACATGAGGGATTAATGCTACCTAGCAGAACTAGTTAATTAATTAAGTGAAGCTTAAAAGTACAGGCGCCACAGTCAGTTTATATGTGTTTCAAGACTATAAATATGACGTCGCTGTCACTTAGAGGTTGCGTTTCTTTTCACTGCTTTAATCGACGCTTTGTAGTTATTGAGTAACATATTTTTGCTCGGAAAATTGATAATTGATTTTGAGATTGCACATCTCCCAACGCTAAGAGTACAAAATGAAGCAAACGATAGTATTCCCAGTTCTCCTCCTCTTTACCTCTGTTCAAGCGGGAACCGTTCTCTGGAGTGGAATTTTCAATTCCTCCTTCACTGTCGCTGACTTTGACGAGTGTTAGTTCGCTTTGTTACTTGCTGGTCATTTCATTATAATCAGACGCAGAAAAAACGGTAACTGATTCCACATCCAGGGTCCTGGTCCAACCAGATCGAACCATGGCAGTGGTATATTCACGGAGATGGACCGACCTCCGAATATCTGGGTTTGTCTGCAGATTTTAAAAATCCGGCCGATACCAGCGATGCGCAGGGGATTCGGATTACTATCGTATGATATATCCTCCACACAGGCAGGTGTCTGCTATGCTCACAAGATATCTTTAGGATGGAACTTCTTTCTGGGAAGGACAGACGATGGAGCGATCCGAGATCATCCCCCAGACCTCTGAGAACCTTGGAACCGGCCACTTGTATTACCATTTCTCGTTGAGCACGTCGACTCAGAACCCACCTAACAATTCTTTTGAGCATCAAATTGCGTTTTTCGAGGTATGCCAGTAACCCTAAAATGATCACCAAGACAGAACACATTAATTGACTAACCATCTCTCTTGCGAATGATAGAGCCACTTCACAGAAGTGAAATACGGCACTCTGAGCGGGCAGACCGCCCCAGATAACACGCTGCGCTGGTGCGTGCAATCCAACACCCAATGGTCGACCCAACTCGTCCCCGACAACTGGTACAACTTCGCCTACGACATCGATTTCAGCGCGGGGACCGTCGGGCTCTGGGCATCGAACGGCTCGGACCCGCTGCAACAGGTCGTGGAGCCGATCAGTGCGTCAACCTCCACCAATTCAGAGGACTGGCACATCGGAGAGCTGCGGTTGCCCAACGGTGGCTCGAACGCGGCGCCCGAGGACTGGTTCTGGTCGGGAATTTGGATCGAGGAGGCTCCTATCACGACTAGTATTGCGGGACCGTTCCCTGGACAGGGCAGTTGAGAGAAGATACACTTGAGAAAGGATATCCAGACCTGGTTTTGATGAAGTCCCAGGAGGAGTGTCTTTCTGTTACTTGGCAAAATTCGATTGTAATTCCTCCAACGAAACAGGTTTGGATCGTCAATGGATGTACATATTTCAGTGAAAAAGTGATTTTATGATCGGTAGTCAGTTGCAGCTCAAACTGAAAAATGAAACAAGATTGATGTCCCATTTCCACTAGGTATCGAGCGAGGATTACTAAATCGGGTAATTAATTTGTTTGCATGTTGAGATGATGAATTAATATTTCCGTAGTTTGGCTTGGGGAGAAGGCAGGATGGAGGTCCATCTCTTATCATGTGTCTGACAAACGATAGACCATTGCGTACTCAAGCCTTTAATCTTCAAGGTCCTACATAGAGAGATGTCTTGCTGACAAACTTTGTGCAGCTTATTAATATAGTATAGCATTCTTCTGACTGTTTCAATAGTTTTACGTAGATATACAATTTCTACTTCTTATATTAGTTGCTACGAAGATACTTTTCTCTGAGTCTCCATGGGTGATATGAACCTTATATTCCTTTAGGTTTAGTTGCTATCCCAACTATATCCAACGAAGTCCAAGTCTCAACTACGGGTAAACATTGGGAATTCCTTACTAATACAAATTGTAGAACTCATACGAGCCGCATGGGAACAACGCCATTTGTAGTTTCCTTAACTAATTACAGCGATAATCCCGGAGAATGAGAATATGACTAGCCATGGTGATGGTGGATTAGGAGGAAGCTAACCCCACAAATCATGTACGTACCCCGTACCCCGCATACTGGGGAGCGGACGTTTACTTTCCCCGGAAAAGACGCGGGTACCTAGGTAGGAATAAGATGGATGTAGTGTGGTACAGAACGGATGAACCATTGAGTTGCGAAGGCAGCATCCAGGCAGCATCTCCTCATCACTTCCTCTTAAGGGGAAAAAAAAAGGTCCTGTCCCCAGATTCTGTCTTACCATTTCTCTGTCTGCTTTTAGCACGAAGGGCAACTAGGTCTTATAATAGGTATTCTTCTTATCTGTATCCTGAAAGATTGATAAGCATCCACCATGTTCCCGCTCAAAGGAAGGCCCTTGTTGGCTGTCGTCACTACGATCACTTCCCTTGGCTTTCTTCTCATTGGTTTCGACAATGGGCTGATGGGAGGGTTTGGTAGGTCATGGATTCTCTCTCTCCATTTGTTTATTAATCTGGTCAAAGCAAGATCAGCTAACGTCAACAGTCAATGGACCTCAGTTCGCCGAGTCCTTCGGAAACCCTAGCGCCACGATGATCGGGGTCTTTGTCGCCATCTACGAAGGTTGGCCTGGCCTTTTGACATGTCATAATCTACTACATAATCTTTGAGGAGGAAATACTGAGACTTCTCCGGCTGTGAAGTGGGAGCCTTCGTCGGCGCTGTCATATCGTCCCTCGTCGGGGAATCACTGGGCCGTCGCAAGAGTATCGCAACCGGTTCCACGATCATGATCGTCGGTGCCATCCTACAGGCGACTTCCTACTCGCGTGCGCAATTGATTGTCGGTCGTATCGTGTCGGGCATTGGCATGGGCTTTATCAACTCGACGACGCCAGTCTTTCAATCCGAATTCTCGCCCCAGGGTAGTAGAGGAATATGTATGTTGGCACACCCGCCACAAACTATATGACCTTTGTGCTGAGTGGAGGATCAGTTGTCTGCATGCAAATCTCGACACTGAACTTTGGCGTCATGCTCGTCTACTGGATTGATTTCGGTTTCGCCAATATCTCCAGCAGTGCTGCGTGGCGTGTTCCTACCATCCTGCAATGTGCCTTTCTGGGACTCCAACTGCTGCTCCTGCCACTGGTTCCGGACACGCCGCGTTGGTATGCAAGTCATGACCGGCCGGAAGACTCTCTTATGGTCCTGCAGAGACTCTTTAAACACCGGGAGTCAGAAGATTATATCTTACGGCTTCACCAAGACATCCTCCAGACCGTAGCAGTGGAAACGACGCTTGGCGCTGGTACCTGGAAGGATATTCTCAAGAGCGACAGCATCAGGAGTCGGCGCAGGTTTCTACTTGCATGTGGCATCCAGATTATGCAGCAGCTCGGGGGGAATAATGCCGTGCTCTGTAAATATCATCATAATCTTGGGAATCCTTGAAATGGAAATCCTTTTAAGGAATTCTTCGACTGCATGCTGATGAAGTTATACAGACTACGCCAACACGCTCTTCCAGAATAGCGTTGGATTCTCCACACACATGGCCGGTCTGATGTCCGGGTATCTGAACACCTGGTTCTTTGTTGCTTCGTTTATCCCATATTTTCTGATCGATCGTATCGGTCGTCGACCATTGGTGGGTGTAGTCCAGTTGTGTCTCTCCGGTGATTTTGACATTGGGGCTGATATTTTTTCTTCTGTCAGTTAATGTCAATGATCGGTCTTATGGGCGCCGTCATGGCCGTGCAGGCAGCATTGATATATCAAGTGCAGTACAGCACTCCAATCTCCAAGCCTGCTGGTATCGGCGCGTCTGCCATGCTGTTTGTGTACCTCGGTGCTTTCGCTGTTGGTTTCCAGTCTACCGTTTGGGTGTATCCGTAAGTACTCTGCAACACAGTTCACGGTATTTCTTTCGTTGAGATGGCAGCTAACCTCTCGTCTATGAAGATCGGAGATTCTCCCTCTGCGCCTCCGCCAACGGGGCTCGTCTATCTCCACGGCATCGAACTGGATCTTTAACTACATGGTTGTGCAAATCACGCCGTGTAAGTGTATTTCGAACCGTACATAATCCTGACCTCGAGGCTGATGCTGATCCAGCTTCAATCGAAAACATCGGCTGGAGGACGTACATCATCTTCGCCGTGTTCAACGCCTGCTGGGTGCCGTGCATCTACTTCTTCTATCCCGAGACCAAGGGATTGCAGCTGGAGGATGTGGATCGATTGTTCTCCAAGACGGACGATCTGACTACGCTGGTGGAGGGTAGTAAGAGTGTCCCAGTCCGTCATATCGAACATATTAGCGTATAGCAAGATCGTGAAGTTCTTTGGCCAGTGGAATCCAGATTCCCTTACCTTGCAAAATTTCATCCCACATCCGCTGCATAACATACTGTGGTATATCATTTGAATCGGATATTGCAACGTCATACCTGTGGAGCAGCTAGATTGAGATAGATTTACCTGTTTCAATCACTCTTCTCTTTTTATAAGCCGTAAGTCAAGATCATCATTCATATATGAGGGCTAGATAAAACTACTTCTGCCGCTATATCCCCAACAACGCCCCCCAGTCTCATCACTCAACTTCGCCCTCCAGACCTTGTGCTCATTCAGCAGAAACATCTCTCCGGCCGGCCCGAAGCAGAAGTTCGCACAGCCCCCAGGAACATAGATCTTTCCAATGAGACTGCCGCCAGGCGTCCAGACGTGCACGCCGTCCCCGCAGCCGCTGTACACGTTGCCCGCCGTGTCGCACTTGATCCCGTCTGGGATCCCGCAGTCGGTCATGGCGAAGAGCCTCTTGTTGGCCAGGAAGGGGGCGCCGTGGCGGTAGATCACGTCGAATGCGTAGCTGCGTTGTTAGTCTCGAGAAGTTTACGTTGCAAAATGGATTTTTCCTCTTCTTCCTAACAAATAAAAAGGAAGGAAGCAAGAGATGTAAAGACAAGACAGAATAAATGACAGCACTTACATCGAAGCCGGCCGATCCGGTTCGTAAACCCCCTCGCCATGCACGGCGTCCGTATCGGTGATATATACCGTCTTCTCATCCGGCGAAAAGCAAATTCCATTCGGCTTGCGGATCCCATCCGCGACGGCACGAACGTCGCCCGTCTTGGGATCATACCGGTAGACCTGACTCGGCAGCTGCGGCCGCGGCCGGATATCCTGCTCATACCCGTACGTCGGGTCCGTGAACCAGATGCTCCCGTCGGAATGGACGACGACGTCGTTGACAGAGTTGAACCACCGGCCGTGGTAGTTGCTGATGATGGTTTCGGTGCGGTACGGCGGCACGGCCTCCATGTAGACCAGCCCGCCGGGGTTCGTGAACGTGCCCTGTTCGCAGAAGAGCACCCCGTCGCGGTAGTTGACGGCGCCGTTGGCCATCTCGATCCCTGGATCAACTTCTTCAATGGTGAAGCTCTTCGGCCCGCCTAACCGCTTGATCTTCGCGATCTGGATCTTCTTCTTCCCCGCGACTTTGAACTGGTTGCTCGTGATCCAGACCTCGTCGTGGCCCGGCACGTACACACCCGCCTCGTGGGCGAACGGGTAGGCATCGTTTTCCAGGATGATGTCCAGCTCGGGGGCTGGTCCTAGGATGGAGAGGAAGGCATCATCGTAGATGATGAAGCCGCCGTTTGGGAGGTTCTTTGCGGCGGCGACGCGGAAGAATTCTGGTTTATTGGAAGCGATTTCCGCGCGGGGATATCGCTGAGAAGTACTCAATTTTGCTATACTAGAGAAGTTCTGCCATCGAGCAATGACTCTAGATGAATAGAAGGGATCTCACCTCGCAGTTATTTGGGAGGGCCATGTTGTGATTTACTGCGGGGTCACTTTCATGCCATGGAAGTGATCTCGATAAATCGACCTCTCGGCGGATCTTCAGCTGTCGTTGAGCTGCATGCCAAAGGACAATTAATTCATCCATTAGTTATGGAGGGGTAGCTTCCTGACCTTATGCACGACTGCCCTATCCCGCATCGGCGTTCTCTCCGAAATCGCGTGCAACGTTTCCCCACGAGGCTGCAGCTGCGTTTCCACTTTTATTATCATTTGGAATGCCATTCTTTGGTTCCTTGGTGGATATCTGGTATTCGTCCGATTGGATAGACATGAATCCAGTAACTTGGGAATCCGTTTCTTGTTAGGGGAAGGAGTACTGTGATGTCATATCCTCTCTGTACAGAGTGCTTTGGACCAGGGCATTGACTTTCAAAGAGAGGCAGTCTAGCATTCTCTAGCTGTTATTTACTATGGCCGTTGTACCCTCTTCTTCGCGTGTAATTTGTTCTTAATGAAGACATTAATAGCTCCTATGAGATGACTAATTCTGTTATTCAAATCCAGGCGTCTGCAGGGAATGAGATGGCTAAGCAGGTAGGCAGTACTGGCGCCTCTGACACACAGTAAGAACAGTACTAAGTCAAAAGTCTCTGTTCACTCTCTTGAAAATTCAAGCTTGAAAATAAACTCTTAGCATTTATTTAAGACTAAAATCGTATAATATATTCTTTTCGCATATTAAAAATATTTCTAATATAAAGAATTTACTTTAGCCAATTTTTTATTTAAAGTGTATTTTAACAGTTCTATTATAGCATCTTGATGAGAAATAAGATCATAAGATATATGACTTTTTGTAACAAATGGGCATCATGCCGAACGATAACTTTTGATGAGATACTATGTAAGTGAGAATTGTGAATCTCCTGAACTCCTCTTACAGAAGAAAGAGGCTTTCCTGAAATAAATTGCTAAGAAGAAAAAAAGAAAAAAGAAAAAGAAAAAAACAGAGAGATTATCTGCCACTTCCCACGACGGTTGAACCGTTTTATTTAATAATCGTTGTCAAAAAAATTATATAGTAAAGGTATTATCTACTAAAATATATTTTTAAATCAAGTAAAATAAAGAATTAATCGAGCTAGATAAAAATGATATCAAGAAATTATTCTCCTGATGGCACAGCCCAAGAAACATCCAGATCTAAAGGTACATTCTGAAAATGAAGGGATATGCAGGCTGGAACTCAAGCTCAACAGTATCTGCCATTGAATACATTCCAAGGTTATGTTATAGCTTCTATATTTGGTCTAGCTCTATTCTTTCTGGACATATATCAACCCCCTCATGGCTACGTAGATAACCTTTTTTTTCTCCCCTCTTTCCCTTTTTCTTCCCTAACGCCAGCTCTTAGATAGCTGCCCGAATGGAATTCAACTCGTCTTGTTTTGACCTGTTACGCTTTTTAATTAATCGAAGTTCCTTAAGACAGGAGGTTTATAAGTGATAACCTAATTAACTTTTAAAAAAAAATAGAAATCAAAATTCACTCTGTAGAACATAATATACTTATTCTTCTTAACTATGCTGCTTAAAAAAAATTTTATACTTTTAATACATCGGTATTCGTTTACTTTCGTTAGAATAAACGTTTTTGGAGAAAACTTTGGCTTTTCTTGGTCCTTAGATTGTGAAATTCATATGTAGGAGTTATATTGTATCAACAAACGTACCATATAAGAATTCTCGTAAGGAATTATCTTTTTATGCTCATTTAGTATGGAGTCTAGTTGATGGTTATCCGCCTTATCAACCCCGCAAAGTCAATCACAGAATTGGCATGGATCTGCACCAATCAAGCAGCAAGCCAAGTAGACTTACCCCGATCAGATAGATAATATCAAACCTTCCAAGGTTGAACAGGGATATTAGCGGATGATACGTAGGGAACAACAGATGTTGCTACTGGCTGCCGAGGTTGCTATCTCGCCCTACTAGGCCCGATAGGGACACTCCAGGTACCTCCTGCCTTACTGCCTGCACGACACTCCCCAGCCAGACAATTCCCCTCCATCTGCATCTCCTTTCTGTTTCTGCGTAGAACTGACGACAACAACATGACCCAGGATACCAATACCAAGAAGATCGCTCCCGAGGAGGACGGGATTCAGCGCGATGCCACTGCCGACCTGCGCAAAGGCGACATCCTCGCCATCGACGCGACCCGCGACATCACCATCGCTGAGCACGACCTGCAGTTCTGGGACGCCGTGCGCCAGTATCCCACCGCCGTTGCCTGGTCGCTGTTCTTCTGCATTGCCGTCGTCATGGCCGGGTTTGACGCCCAGCTCGTCACGTCCTTCTATGCGCTGCCGGCCTTCCAGCAGCGCTTTGGCTACGAGTATGGCGGCTCGTACATTATCTCGGCGCCGTGGCAGACCGCGCTGGGGATGGTACTTCACTTTCTTTTCTGTCGCGACGTGTCTGACAGCTGTCTAGGGCAACCCCATCGGCCAGGTCCTGGGCGCCCTCGCCTGCGGCTGGCCGCTGGAACGGCTAGGACGACGGTTGACGCTGGCCCTCTGCTGCGTCTGGTCCGTCGGCTTCGTCTTCGTTCAGTTTTTCTCCACCTCGATCGGGATGCTCTGCGCCGGCGAGATGCTGGGCGGCCTGGCCTACGGCTTCTACGTCGTCATCGCCCCGACCTACGCGTCTGAGATCTGTCCGCTTGCCCTGCGCGGTGTCTTGACTGCCGCCGTCAACCTGGCCTTCGTGATCGGACAGTTTGTTGCGCAGGGCTGCTCAGCTGGGTTTGAAAGCCGGCTCGATGAGTGGGCGTACAAGGCGCCCTTTGCCATCCAATGGGTCTGGCCGGGCGTGTTGCTCGTCGGGCTGGTCTTTGCGCCAGAGAGTCCGTACTGGCTGGTCCGCAAGGGGCGCAAGGATGATGCGCGCGCCGCGTTGAAGCGGCTGTCCTCTGCCAAGTACCGGCCTGACATCGACGCGCTCGTCGATATGATCGAACACACGGATCTGCTCGAGCGGGAGATCGAAGCGACGACGACATACTGGGACTGCTTCAAGGGGGTCAACCTCTTTCGCACAGAGATCTCCATCATGGTGTACCTGATCCAGGTCATCGGGGGGAATCCGCTAATTGCGTATGCCAATTTCTTTTTCGAGATGGCTGGTCTTGGTTCAGCTGAAGCCTTCAATAGTCAGTCTTGCCGAACTGTGTATACGGGCAATGCTAATCGTCAATAGTGGGCGTGGGCAACACGGCTCTGGGGTTTGTCGGGACCTGTCTTTCCTGGCTATTAATCTTATACGTGAGTAGAACTTTATCGTTCAGGCTGTCGTGTCACTAAGGTGTGCTCAGTTCGGCCGTCGCACGATCTACAACTCCGGCATGATCCTGATGACGGCCATCCTCTTCGTCATCGGGTTCCTCGACTTCGGCCGCACCCAGTCAGCTGTCATCTGGGCGCAAGCGTCGCTGATGGACATATGGACCTTCATCTACCAGATGACGGTCGGGCCGATCTGCTTCGTCATCATCTCCGAGATCTCAGCGACGCGACTGCGCGGGCGGACGATCGCCATTGCGACGGCAGTCCAGGCCCTCGCGAGCATCGTCTTCACCGTCGCAATGCCGTATATGCTCAACAGCGACCAGGCCGACTGGCGCGGCAAGGCGGGCTTCCTGTTCGGCGGGATCAGCCTCGTCTGCTACGGCTGGTGCTGGTTCCGGCTGCCGGAGAGTCGGGGACGCACGTTCGAGGAGCTCGACATTCTGTTTGAGAGGAAGGTCCCTCCGCGGAAGTTTGCTACGTATGATCTTCTTGCGGACAGTCATGATGGTAGAAGTCAGGTCTAACGGCCAGAGAATAACCGGGCGGGATCATTTTCAATCCAGTTTTTGTTACAATGACCTCTGGGACCTGTTCTGTTCCCCTAGTTTCGTGACTACATATGTAATGCAATCTATACGATAACGGTTAATACAGATACCCATGAATGAACGAGCTGCAGTCGCGTTTATCATTACTTCCACTTTCCTTTTTTTTTTCTCTGTTGCTGCAGTGGGTTGATGAACCTTGATTTATACTTTTACTCAGTTGGCTGGTTGTTTTCCGTTTCCCTTTTATCATTTTTTATCAAGAAAAAAGAAAACAAAAGCGCTTGTTTGAAAGTGAAAATCGTCGGCTTCTATTATCCCTTGAACCGATTCTTGATACGTATGTACAGTACATATGAAAAGGAAAATAAAATAAATAAAGAGAAAAACAAAATTCATATCACCGGCCCGACATCGACTGGTTCGCAGACACAGAACCGTCCGTAACAACTAGACCGATTCCTCCTCCTGCATACTCCTCATCAACCGCCTCCAGGACGATTCCTGGCCCATCACCGCTGACACAACCCGTGATTACCTTGCCGTGGACTGATACGCTAACTTCATACGGCATATCGAGCTTCCAGTCAAAGAGAGCACTCGCTAGCTCTGTTCTCTGCTCGTCTCGGGCCTTGACCAGCGCAATGCGTCGTGGACCAGACAAGAACATCACAGAGAAGTAGCGGTTCAGCCCCTGCATTCTGACGGCAACACCTGCCGATGAGCCGAGATTGACGACAAGTCGCGGAACAGCCACGCGGTAATCGGTCCAGTCGCGAGTCCCGTAGATGATGATGCCCTCGCCGCTGTTCTGCGCGATGCAGAACGATGCCCCAGACAACTCTGTCTGAAACGTGGTTACGCCGTTGACCCAGGCTCGATGCCAGAATTGCCCCAGTCGTTTAGCTTCTGGTCGTTTCAGCGTCAGGCGTGGTGGTCCCTTCCACCCCAGCCGGTCTAGCCACACCGTGCCGTCGACACGGCGTCCTCCCTCTGGGACTGACAGGACAAGCCCTAGCTGCTGGATCGGCAGGCTGTCCCAGGAATCTGGAATGACCCAGTCGATCGTCCGCTCCTGGCCAGGCTGCAGCTCGACAGACGGGCCATCTGCTGTGACCAGACGATCATCCGGCCCATACACCTTCAGGCACAGCCGGGCGTTGACAGCAGCCGTGTTGGCTTTCTCCGCTCGCACAACAGCCTGCACCCGCTGTCCAGGGTACACCAGAGGCGACGCCATAGCTCGTACGTCCTGTTTTCAACCGCCTCAGGTGGCGTGAACGTTGGGGTCAGCGCCTCGACTGGCCCCACCGCGTCTGTCAAACCATGCAGGCGAATCGCCAATCCGGGACGCTTTTCACCGTCCAGCGCCTGCTCGATCTTGATGAGGTCCGGCAGAAGGGCATGGCGAGTCGCCGTGTATCCCTGCACACTTCCCGGCAGCGTGAAGTGGAACTGGACGCCGTCCTTCGGAGGCGGTAGAGGAGCCTCCCCCGCGAGCTCGCGCCCCAGGTTGGCGATGTCGTATGCGATCCGCGCTGCGTTGTTGATCGAGTAGCCGCCATCAGCACTGGAGATCAGAGCCCGGTCTGCCACCGGACCACGCCAGTCGGGGCCTCCCTCGAAGGCAGCGAGGCCGTGCATGATGGCCACGAGACAGCCTAGGTTTCCCGCGTTGCAGTCGGTGTCCCAGCCAGACGTGGCAATGATGTGTATGGCCGTGTGAAAAATCATGGCCGCCGTACAGCAGCGCGAGGATGATCAGGCCGTGGTTAGGGATGACATGGCAGATCCCGCTGAACTTGTTGTAGCCGTAGGTGTCTTCGAGTCTTTTGCGGGTCTTCTTCCAGTCGCCGTCGCTCTGGGCCTAGCGGCGGATGTCGTTGACCAACCTGGCGATGAGCGAATCGGCCGGGACGAACTTCAGTCCGACGTCTAGCAGATGGTTGACATCTTTGGAAACGAACGCCTCAGCTTCCATGGCAGCCAGCAGCTTTGCCGCGTGAACAGCTTCGCCATCATGGCTGACACGTGCGGCCGACTCAGCGAGCTGCACGGCCAGGGATGGATTACCAGGGGCGACCTAGCCCAGGCGTCGATAAAGATCTGGGCGCCGATCTGCTCGGCGACAGTCTGGCCGTTGGTCTGTATTGCGCCACTCGAGGGTGCCGGGATTTGGCGCTTCTTCAAGTTGAGAAATGCAGTATGCTCAGTCGAGACACCGTTGCCTCCCCACCAGAAGACGGCGCGGTGCTCGATGATGTTGTTGAGCCATGTCTTGCCGATATCCTCAGACGAGAGATCTGCCCGGACACCATGCTCCTGCAGCGCTCGCACAAACACGAACGTGCCTGACACGTCATCGTCAGTGACCACGAGGGGCGCATTCTTGTTATTCTCGACCCGGTCGTGCACGTAGAACCAGATAGGGCCCAGCTCGTCCAGGATGCGCTGGTGCGTCCAGCCCTCGAACGGACGGCCCAGGTACACGCCCACGAGCTTGCCCAGCACGCCAGCGTAGACTTTCTCGAGGTAGTCTGGGGGAAGCATGGTGCAGGAAGAAATGCTGTTAAAACTATGAGTGGAGTTAAGAGGGCGTCCTTCCGTCATCCCCGCAATCCGGCCAAGAATAAGCTTAGCCAGTCATATGCCAGTCATAATTAAAGTATAGACCTAGCTAAATTAAGTAACAAACGCTAAGCACCTGCTCCAGGCCGTGGAAGTATCGCCTACAATTGGTCAAAATAATAGTCGACGGAGTACGGAGTATGGAGGACTAAGTACGGAGTAAATTGATTGAGGCTCGATGGAAGATACTATAGCAGCCTGGGGGGTTAGAAACCGTCATCCAACTGTTATGAAGTTTTTTTGACTTACTCTGGGAAAGATAGGTATTGTAAAGAAATAGTTATATAACGGTTAAAAACAAGAAACGTCTACAGACAATTGTCAGTTTTTAGACAGACAGACAGGGATCTATCTATCTACATACCTACGTGGGTATATTGTATGGAAGACTGCAAGAGAGGTTATCATGACAGGATTAATAATTAATTCTGCTTGGTTTCTACTTGTACCTGGTATATAACTGGAATTTACTAGATAGATGGAATATTTCCTAACTCTTTATCCTAAGGATAATCTTATAAGATATACTATTGCTTAGATAGATTCTATGATTTTTTTTTCTTCATAATAGGTAGGACCATATTGTACTAAAGATAATCTGATAGCTTCATACTGAGAGGTTTAGATTTGGTCTGTAATATTATATATTATAGAGTATATCCTTAGTAGCAATTGTCACATGGCAGACGGTCCCGTCTGGGATTCAAATCAACTCAGACTGCGTGGAAATGACTTGTACTGTACATTAGACATTCGCAGCACTAAAAACGCCCTCTGTCAGACAGGTTCGATTATGACACAACTCCGTCCGGTCTGGCGGACTCGAAAGCAAAAACAAGAAACGAGAGGGGAAGAAAATCGACCAGTCAAGAATCTGCCTCTTTCAACAGCTCCGTCACCGTCACAACGCGATACCCCCTCCGCCTCAACTCCGGGATCACTCGCCGCAGCATCGGCGCTGTCCAGCGCCTGCCATCATGGCAGACAATGATACTCCCCGGTCGCACCATGCTCAAGATATGAGCGGCATTGATCCTCCAGAACGGGATCTGCGGGTCGTGCGGGTAGACACTGCCCAGGACGAGACGGTGACCCAGCTGCGCGACGATCTTGCGCATCCGCGTGGTGAAGAAGCCTGACCCGGGGCGGAAGTACTTCGGAGGTTGCTCTGTGCCTACAGCAGTGTACGCGCAATGGATCATACTCTGCACTGTTTTTATCTGCTCGATGAGCGTTGCCTCGCTCAACGAGCGCGACGGCTCGTCGTGCATGGCGTGGTTGGCGAGCTCGTTGCCGCGACAGATCAGATCGTGTAGGATCGTCTCCCGGCCAAAGACATGAGAGCCAATGATGAAGAATGTCGCTGTTGCATCGTTGGCCTCGAGGATGTGCATGATCTCCTCCGTATACTCTGACGGGCCGTCATCGATGGTCAGCGCGACCACTTTTTTGGCTGTAGGCACGTGCCACAACACGTCGGGCCATCGACGCTGCAGGTAGCCGATGACCGGAGGGGGAGGCTTGTAGACGATGTAGAGGGGGACAGCTACCAGCAAGCTTAACAGAATCAAGAGGACCAGCATATGTGTTGGTTGTGTTGGTCGTTTGCTTGTCTATGCAAAGAATCAATAATCTGTCCTGTTCGACGTTGAATTTGGTAGT
>NW_027192431.1:0-47821 GCF_041956645.1 Rasamsonia byssochlamydoides | reverse complement strand
GGGGGGGAATCCAGTTGATATTTTGTAGAATGACAGTAATTTTTAATATTTTTTGGTGTAGAAGAGCAGAGGGCTAGGTTGCGCAGGAATTTACTTCGTCCGCTGATAGCAGTTGCATCTAACTCCATATATGTATCTTTCCGTGTGCCGATATTGAAGAAATTTCCAACACACAACTGCTGCACTATCATGGTATCTTTTAGCTAAACTGGTTATACTTGAATGAAACATTAATGCTCAATTTACAAGAATCACTAGCCTTATGACTCGTACAAGAATTACACTCGATGGTACTCCATACCGCTCCATCTGTCCGTTCGGATAAGTCTCCGGATGAAGTGGGGCTAGAGATATCCATGGTTACGGGGTGACATGGTTGTTCTATGAACTCAAAGAATATACAGAGTGGTAATCAATAAATATAGAAGGAGTAAACTATAGTAAAATATAGATATTTCAATATCCTGGATGAAATCCCTTGCAATAATATTCTATCCAATCGATCCACCATCGGAGGATCGCCGATTGCCGGTTGCGGATCTTGGCGAGTCCCGGACGTGACTGCACACACGGCCTCGCTCTCATCTCTTCCTCTCTCCATCCCATCCATTCATTCAACTCTACCCAGCCAAGCGTCGCCATGGGCCTGATTACTCGCCTCGTCAAGCTGACCACCTACGGCGGCGTCGCGACCGTGGGCGCCTTCTTTGTCTGGACGCGCAACTCCAGGGTCGAGCCGCTCCCGACGACCGACGCCCTGTTCCAGTCGGCCTGGTATCGCAAGTACAACCCGGAGCAGAACCCACCCCTCCATGACGTCTGCGTGCGCACCGTGCCGCTGTCGCAGATCGATCCCAAGCTGCTGGAGAAGAAGGGGAAGCTGGTCGAGGCGTTTTGTGCGGGAGTCTGGGGAGGGTTAGGTGAGAATCCGGGTTTGAGTAGACGATGGTATACAAGGCATTGGCTTGGCTAATACGTCGTCCCAGGCTACTCCTTCCAACGCGCCTATCTTTCCCGCAAGTACCGAGGCCCCCAGACGGAGCACCAGCTCTGGTCGACGCACGACCTGCGCACCTCGACCTACCCTGTTGGCACCCAGATCACCGACCACTTCGAGGTGATTGAGCACACTAACGACCGCATCGTCGTGCGATGTGGCGACTCCCCGCTGAAACGCGACGTCCGCCCCGTGGACGGCCTATTCGAGATGGCTGCTGCCGTCAAGCCTGACGAGGGCGTCGCCGAGTTCCAGCTCAAGAGCGTTTTCTTCCAGGGTCTGGGCAAGGCGCAGGGCAAGCCGATGCCGCCGCATATCGAGTGGCTGCACCAGCAGTATGCTAAGCTGTGGATGGAGAGTGCTCTGCAGAATGTGGTACGGTAGATGACATGACAAACATCTATGTGCATCCCTTGTCTATTCTATCATCAAGTGAATGGGGTTATGCGATGATACCTTGTTGGTTGTCTTTGCTCGGTTCTCTCTGCTCTGACTACTTTTTTTTCCCGGATCATCTTCTCCTCTCACCTTCACCCATACTGTACGTCTCATTACTTTTGGTCAAGACGTGATACATGCACTCTCCTACTCTGTCTACACATTCTGACGACTATGAATACAATTGCAACGAGGTATTCTGCAAATACCTCTATTGTCGGATAATCTTATATACCATTACCATGGCACGGATGCCAGACTGGCAGTTTCTTCTATGGCGCAGTCATGTGTTCACTTGCCTTCCAATTGCTGTATAGAAATGCAAAAGTGGTCACTTCAGCATGTTTGGGTTGGTCAGGACAAGGGCTGAGAAATATATACGATCTGGGGAGACGAAAGTCAATCTCTCTTTGCGAAATGAAATCCAATCCAATTAGGTTTGTGCTTACCCGCATGAACGAGGCTAAATATTTTGCAGCTACAGTCCTGTATAATCTCTGTTGTTAAGAAACATTGACTAAGTTTCTAATCTATAAGTTACTATTCTAATATCTTATCTACAAAATTATAGCTAATTTTATATTCATTTTTAGGTATCTACTATTATGGCTCTTAAGGAGCTATTAAGGCTTATCCTATAAATAACTTTTGAGTAATATTTCCATTTGGGCCGCCGCCGCCGGTTCCCGCGTCCCCCCTCCGTTCGGGTTTAGCGTGTCCGTGTCAGGTTTAGCGGAACCCGATCCGGTTTGGCGCTTCCGTGCCCGTCCCGATCGGGCATGGCGTCCTACCCGTACCGACTATATACGGAGTATTGTCAGAAACAATCGATTGGTTCCGTTGGAGCAGACAAACCCAAGTATATGTCGAGCTTGTGCTTAACCTAGAATGCTCACAAGAGAGAGGGGGCGGTGACGGCCTGAATCTCTTGCTTCCATGTCCTGCAAGTTGCCCGAAATTTGCACCATTGGTGAATCATCGCTGTTACCCGTAAATGCATCACAGCAATGCTCTCCACTCTGACTTTCTTTGGGTTCATGTGGACGAATGACTTCAACGATGGCAAGATAGGCCAATTAAGCAAGAATCATAGCCGAACACCTTTTTAACAAACATTCTTAACTGTGCATTTTTCCCCTTTTATTCTCGTGTCATAGCAGAAGCATACTACGATGCTCTTCTACCCTGTGTCTTATCATAGTGCTCATGTCAGTGAGCACACAAATTACAAGCACATTTACCTTTTCTTTTATGAAAAGATCTTGGCGTGTAAACCCGAACACAAGACCGGTTCTAAAATTTGACGCATACAAAAAAGGAGACGAAGGCCTACCGGTACTGGAATATTGTTAGCTCTCTCTTCGAATGTGTATGCCGAACTGTAAGATAAAGAACGAACAAAGAACCATCGACCCCGTGATGAAGTGCTTTGTTATCTTTTTAGTTACTACCAAATCAAGTCTTTGAAGATCACCACAGACTAGTCGGGGGATTCAATGAAAAGCACAATCTTGGAACTCCCATGTACACAAAGAACTCCGGACACAATCCCTTATTTGTCTGGACCAGTGGTGTGGTCGAAACTACTCAGGACCCAGACAGATATATTTCATCATATCACCCATTCTGGAGTCCTTTTGCGATTCCAAACCCCCTGACTTACTGCCTACTACCAAAGACTTCATCAAACTCTAGCTTATTCAGGATGACTCTGGAACTGAAAATCCAGCCTTATCTGGACGAAAGAATGGAAGGGTTCACACCCGCTCTTGTTTACAGGCTCCGGAGGGAAACTCGGTACCTACGAGAGGATCTTGATAACAAAGATCGCAAGATCGCTGAGATGGAAGACAAGTTTGAGAATCGATTTAGTTCAGTGGAAGACCGGATGACCCATATCGAAAACGTATTCAGACTATTTAAATTGATGTTCTTCCCGGACTCCGATGACGAGATCGAAGGGGAAGAAGAAAGTGTCAATAAGGCCGATCAAGAGATGAAGTAATATCGTCAGCGCTATAAAGTTAATCCATAGGATACCACCGGACATGGAGTTTCACTGGTTGCTTCGCAGAAGTTTCTACAACCGTTTCCTGATCGACTACAGCCGCTTGCAAGAGCGGCTCGCTAACGCCCCGGCCGAAATAACGCTCCTCTTTAACCTGAGGGACAGAGTCTGCTTGCGATACCGAACCGAAGCAACGGCTGAGCTTAAGCGCGAGATCCTGGAAGGCTGCGACGATATTATGAACGCGTGGATTGATTCGACACGGCCCGATGATCCGGTGGAGTATTCAGGAAAGGATATGAGACTGAAGTTCCAAGATGTCCGCGACTTGCATGAAGAGTGGAGAAAGTCTGTGCCTTCTCCTATCACAGACGATGGAATGGCATGACACTTTTATTTCTTACCTTTCCCACAAAGTTCAAAGAGAGTAAATGTTATCGCTGTTTGATTAAAATATTTAATTAATATATTAATTAATATTTCATGTTTCTCTCTGGGCTACGTTAAAGGACATGAATAACGATTGGGGCGCGGTTCTCACTCTTTGCCCGATTTGGAAGATTAGGGCGATTAGGCAGAAACAATAATAACCCCATCTCATACATTAAAACTGAAGTCAAATCTGAAAATCAAATAAAACCTTTCTGAATTAATCGGCATCTACTCTTCTTTTAATTGAGCCAATGCAATTTTTATGCATTGAAGTAAACACGCGACATGTTCAACTTAGACCCTTTCGGGAGTCCGATGTCGTATACGCGACAGATCATCCCTCGGCGGAAACATACCAAGTCGCGCACAGGATGTAGGACTTGCAAGTATGTACTTCTTCGAGCTCTACGTGTTGACAATAACGGGATTTCTTTGTTATTAATGTTATCATATAATTTAGAGTCCGTAGAGTTCGCTGCGATGAGACCTGGCCAGTCTGCCGACGGTGCTCCAGTACAGGCCGATTATGCGAGGGTCCCTCTCCAGCTTCTTCGAAAAACGATGGAGATGGCCCCGACACGAAAAGGGGGTTTGAGAAAGTGGTCTTCACCCAGCCATTGACTCTCAGTGCTTTCCGACCACCCATCATCAAATACGATACGGAGCAGGAACGACATTATATCGGTCTCTTCTGTACGAAGCTCATCCCTAAGGTTTCTGGTTATACACCGTACCCTATTTGGGGCTCATTGCTCCTCCAGGCGATTCAAGAGGAGAAGGCGGTTTACCAGGCTGCTCTCGCAGTGACCGCGTTGGTTGCGTCGAGGCAAGACCTTGGTGCGGGGGCGGCGTCATCTCACAGTAAACATCCTGAGAAGATGTTGGCGTTATCGCAGTATGGAAAGTGTCTTTCGTCACTACAGGCTGTGGCAAAAAGCCAGGATAATTGCGCGCAGACAGTTGTGTTATTGGGTTCATTGCTGTGTATCTGGTTTGAGGTCATGTTGGAGGATCATACGCTTGCGTTGCTGCATTTGGAGCACTGCTTGAAGATACTCGAGTCTCAACAGGGCAATGGTATGTAACCTGAGCGTGGATCTAACATGGCCACTGGCTTATGTTTACTTCAGTTGACCCAGACCTCGAGTCGACATTCATCAGACTCGACTTACATGCATCTCTATATATGGGCAGGCGACCTCCAGCCCTGAAAAATCTCGGATCATCAGAAATCCCCCAAACATTCCAAAATCTCGATGAGGCGGAAACCAAACTATATCAAGTGCTCAACAGGGTCTACCGCTTCCAGACCTCCAGATCGGATGACTATCGCTATCGAGAGGTCGGATCTGTCCCATTGGAACTACTCCTCGAGGCGCAGTCGTTAGAGAAGACGCTTCATCAATGGCACACCGCCTGCATAACTCTTTCCCTGGAGATCATGGACGAAGATTGGCAGCCGAGGCGGCTTGCACTGCTGCAGATAAACTATTACATCGCGGTAATTGCGATGGCCACATGTCTCTACGTGGAAGAGTGTATCTATGACCGCTTCAAAGAGCAGTTCGGCACCATTGTCAGTCTAGCCTGGACGCTGTTATCGACCGCAAAAGACGATATACCGAAACAACGGGATAGAGAAACATTCTCTATGGAGATGGGCGTTATTTATCCGTTGTACTTTACAGCTATCAAGTGTCGAGATCCCACTATTCGACAGAAAGCCATTGAAATGCTGGAATTTGCGCCTCTCACGGAAGGGGTTTGGTACGGATGTATTATGGTAGCGATTGCGAGACGGGTCAGGTTTCTTGAGGAGGAAGGAGATACAAGAATGGGGGGAGATATTCCGGAATTTCGACGTGTGCACTCGGCGGATCTGGATATCGATCATAGACGACGTCAGGTACACGTTTGTTTTCGTCGACGGCTGAATGGATTGGATGGGGAGTGGGATGATTTGATTGAGGTTATCCGCTGGTGATGTTTTTCTCGAACAATTGTCATCTAAGTAAGGCTTAAATTTGATGAATGACGATTATCTGAATTATGTGTTGCTAGATACCTATTAGTTATACTTTACTGCTTATAGAAAACCTCTCTCAGAGCGCGTGGCTTGATCGCCGTAGCGGATTCATTCCCATCGACATAAAAATCAAAGTCATCCAAGGCGATATCTCCATACATGAGCTGATCAACCGTGCCCCACGTAGCAATGTCAGGGTTGAAGATTCGCGGTGGCTGACCAGGTCCCGTGCTCACGGTTTCCGTCTCGAATATTGCTCGATAAGCGACAACGGTGGTCTCATTGCGCTTGCGCGACTGTTGAGAAAGATCCGTCTGATACAACCGAATCGACTTGACCAGTCCTCCTCCGGTGGCGGTGGCATATTGCTGGGCGGCAGCGTGTATATCGACCCCATTGCTGATCCACTCCTGAATCAAGAGGCCCGGCCCATCATCGATGGATATAGTAAGTGAGGAATTCCGTGATGCATCTCGACTGACGTATCTGCCGCAAAACTTCTTACACCCCTGCTGCTTGGCAGCCTGCTCCAAGACCGGAAGGAAAGTCTGCACGGCCATATCAGCCGCGATGTTGACCACATTCCCTGCCGGTCCGGCGGCAAGGATTGAGATGGCGACGTCGTAGTCAGGTAGCAGAATCACGAGCGAGCTGTATGACTCCGTGCTTCCGGACTTTGTGTACAGATCTACCACATGACCATCCACGATGTTGCTGCGCGTACGCCATATCTCCCACGGGCCGCCGACGGAGAACGTTAATGCGGACGTATGTGATATTGGTTTCAGCCAGCGTCTCGTCTCGAGAGACGAAAGATACTTATTCTTCAAGATGGCGGAATCAAGGGTAGCGAGGTCGCGGGTGGAGGAGTAGATGCCACCAGTTCTGTGCATTATTCAAAAATATGGCATTAGCATTTGGTTAATTAAGTAGTAAAGACCAGAGAGGGATTGGTCGCATGAACATACGCAGCCTCATCGCCAAAATCCCGAAAGAATCCGCTGTCTCCCAATGGGATGACTCCCAGAGACGTGTTGGTAGGCAGGAAAACACTTGTACCCGTCAAATCCAGGGGCTTGATGATAGACTGATCGACCACCTCCTCATATGACTGTCCCGTTATGGCTTCGAGAACGTAACCAAGAATTCGGAAAGCAGAGTTTGAGTAGGTAGAGGCCGTCTCTGAAGCGAAGACAGGATGACGTTTGGTGAATCCATCGAAGAATTCTGCATTATTAGGACCGGACAATGACAGAAAGTCCGTAGAAGGCGAGAAACTCACGTTTTCGACTACAAGGTGGAAGGCTATCATTACCAGCGCAGGTGGGTACATCAGACGATGGTATGGGAGGCAATCCCATCTGCTGAAGTGGGAGATTCTGACTTGTGAGGTCTGCATTGTTGTCTGGCCGGCGTGGAAACAGGAACACGTTAGCGAAATGATATTTACTAATATCGGGCCAATGCCACATCGGAACGTACAATCTCTTCCAATGCCAGACAACTGGGAAGCCAAGGCTCCAAGAGTCACACTATCCCAATCAACCCGATCAACTGGATTGTCGTGAAAGTCTGCTGCAGCACTCCGCAATTCTGGAATATATTTCGTCACGGGGTCGTCCCATCTCTCAAAGCCACCCGCATTTAACAAAAGTGCATAAACTGTGAACAGTTTTGAGATGCTACCGATCCGATATACCAAGTCCGCTGTCACGTTCGTGGTTCCTGTGGTATTCAGGTCAGGGGACCCAAAATTGAAGTCGAATAAGGTTCTATCGTCTGCTGCTGACACAATGAACACGGACAGGGACGTGGAGTTGGCGGTGATATTGCCCAAGGGGCTTTGACCGAGGGTGAGGGCTAGGTTCAATTCTTTGGATAGGTTTGCCGCTGCTGATTGAATAGCTGCCTCCGCCGGGAGGTTGATGGGGGCAGGATATATTGGGCCCAGTAATGGATATGGCTCAGCGGTGGAGAAGCCAACGACCATTAGCCATGTGAGGCAGAGTTTCAAAATAACAGCTGTATTCGGAAGCACCATTTTGGTTGACGACGAGTCCAGATGCAATGACCACAGGAAGAATAAATGAAAAACGAATGGATACTGATAGAGAGTAGCTGATACAAGCCAAAGGTAGGAATCTATTTATCTCTGCATCTTTTGATCGTTGCCTAGCATCCATGCATCCCCTTTTCTCAACTTCATGTCTTCGCGGGTCTTTCCAAGCAACGCTGAACGATCTCCCATTCGCTGGATCGCATTTTCGTCTCTCAATATGTATCCATTCTGTCCAACCCGGTTGGTGTGATGATTCTCGCATTTGGTAACATAACACAGCCTTAAGGACCAACTTATTTTCTGGAAATCGTTACTAAATGTGAATAGTCGAATACGATATCCTCGCATATGTGCATCCAGATACGTTGTTATCGATTGGCCATTGCCTTGGAAAGTGGAGACCCACCTCTAGTCCCCTTTTGGCAGGTGAATACGAACAAGCCAATTAGAGTCAATATAGATTTACATTTCAAATGTAATTTTTTGACGTCGCTCGGTACCCTTCCATTGGGTTTTTATTCGTCTCTGTACCTGGCCAGGATGGTCCTCATTTTGGCGCTAGATTTCTTTCCCTTTCCAGGGGCTGCTACGTCTATTCTTCCCCATAGCGATGAGACTGCCGGAAGTTGAAGATTCAACAGAGGTCTCTCAGGAAGCTATATTACCATCAATCCTCTGCCCAGTGCTGGCTAACCTGCGAAAGCCCCGAAACACTGGTCAACAAATACACCGAGTATGCCCATGGAGACCCATGTAAGGAGAGGCGGATTGTACTCGACCGGCAGAGACTCTCACAGATTACCCAGTCGGGTAACCTGCGGGTTGTGCCACGGGAAGCCCTCCTAGAGCGGTTTCTAAGTACACTGAGAGAACAGGCCCGGTTGGCAGCAGACGCACAGGAGCATCTGCTTATTCTGGTCTTTGGTCATGGTGATCCAAAGACTTATGGTGTGCTAGTTGGGGGAAACGGGGATCCTAAACATGCCCCTAAACTGCATATAAGCCAGGTTGGACGACTGCTCCCTCAAAACGCCTTTGTTACTCTCTTTATGACCTCGTGTTTCTCTGGGGGTTGGCTGGTGTGTCCTGACCTCAAGAACAGTGGCAAACCACTGCTTAATAGCACTGGTATTGCCGGAGCAGGTCTCAAAGAGGAGACTCGCTCATGGCCACTCAGCCGAAGCATTGGACGTGCCAGTGGTAGTATGGTTGCCAGCGCCATTCTGCAGTCCCTGATCTCCATCGAATCAGCGCTCGAGGAGCAGGAGGTCCAGGACCACCCCACATATATCCAATTGGCCTATTCTATATTTGATACATTGACCCGGATCGATTCTTTTGGAGAACACCAGCAAATCCATTTTTCCGCGCAGGATGATGAGTGGGAAACTGCATATCGGTGCCGTTTAGGCCTACCGCTCATCTCATACAAGGACCGCTGGGAGGCTCTCCGGGTCATTCCACCTCCGGGGGTTCGCAGTCCGGATTCCGGCAGTCCGTCGCCAGGGGCGATCTGGAAGACCGGAACCCTGCGGAAACGGAGGCAGCTCAAGGATCTGGCTCGGGGGTATCTTGCATCAAATCCGGGGCTCGATGAGCTTGCACCAAATCTGGCCCTCCATCAGAAGCTGCGGGCAATACGTGACGGCACCAAGGAGTTTGATGCGGAAGGGATTGACTGGCTCTATAATTGTGTCACAAATCGATTGGGGGCCATGCATGAGGCGGATGACGTCAGGGAGCGCATGGGGCTGAAGTTCCCTAGTATCTTTGAATTCAACGTTGAGTGCTGGTATCAAAATGAACGCCAACAGGCAAAAGCAGAGGAAGCTGCAAAACAAGCTGCAAGACAAGAGCTCCGGTCGCAGGTTTTGGGCTTACTCCGGACCCAAAGTGTCCTCGATGAACCCATTGCAGGAGCGGGTTTCTCGTACTCTAAACCCTGGCATTATCTGGCGATTGCACTGGTAGAATCTGGATTGGACTGGGAAAAGATCCAGGAGAAGGTGGCTATTGCGGCAGCTGGTATGTAGAAAAAGATAACCTCTCCCAACTCTTCCCCACTAACAGCCAGGACAGAGAGAGTAACCCGATCCCGGTCCATTTTCCACGTATGGCGCGGTCAACGCGTGGTAGAGGATGAAGATGTGGTCAGCCACCGAAAGGCGTTCTTACAGGCCATGAAAGACTTAGGCCGCCGGGTACATGAGGTCTGGAAATGACGACAAAGTACTAGGGGGTTGGTCATTGAACTTACCATTAGACTTAAGCTTGAAGGAAATAGAGGTGTGGAGGGGGTTTTAGCTAAGAAACAGCACTGTATTGATATACCAGTATTCTAATTCTGACGATTGCATATTGCCTACGTTCTTGCTGGAGTACCAACACTGACCCATATCTAGTTTGCGACCTAACTGGACCCATACAATGCAATCCATGCCCAGCCTAGGCGCTGGCCATTTACATTCTCAGGGACCATGGGATCAAGGAGTCCATAGAACCATGCAAACACAAAAGGTTTCAATCACTCTCCGTCGAGCTCATCTGACGGCGAGGTGAAATTCTCATGTGTATTTCTCCTTCTGACGTCATTATTAGATTGTAACATTACTTATGAAGGAAAAAGGAAGGTGTTTCATTGTCTAGACCCAAGCCACAATCCAATTTAACTACCTGGCTATCTAAATTAAACAATTTATTTAAAGTTGTCTAGGACAATACACGAACCTTGCGGAAAAACCTAATCGCCTCTCTGACATTGTGACTGGTATTTTCTCAAAAAATAAGATATGTCTGACGTTGATAGACATAACGCATATATTCCTTGTTGTAACTGAACATTACAATAGATTAATGGTTACCAATAGTACAAGACCACAAATCATAGGGAATGGTTGGATGTCCGATATCTTCCTTCCTAATTGGGACTACTTCATCTGCCGAATTAGGGTTCCGGGAGCTTTTATTTTAGCGTTAACTTTAAGCATGTCTAGCGAGTGGAGCCTTCATTTCGGGAAGATGTACTGGTCCAATCAGAGAAAAGGTATTTGTTCTCAAGCTTTGCGGGTGGCAGACAACTTCCAGCGTGCCGGGACTTCGCCGACCTCATCCTGCGCTTGGCTTCATCGCCAATGACAATTAACATGATCGATTTTAGCATCGCGATCCTAGAAAGCATGCGGAAAATAAAATCCCCTCGACTCCCACCAATTGCAAATCAACGCTCTGCCCATGTGCATCGCCAGTCGATGCCCTGCTCGTCCGAGTATGCCCACGTGGGAATTGACTGGAACTGACTGACAGCTTCAGCGGCCTGCGTCGCAACTATTAAAGAGCCTGCAATCATGGGATGAATGAAGGTGCGGCGTTCTGAACGGTGTCTTGCATCGGCCTTTTTCTCGTAACTTCATCCTGACGACATGCGCCTTTCTCCTTCGGCAGCCCTCGCACTTCTCAGTGCAGTCGGTCCTGTAGCTGCGGCTCCGTACAAGGTCCCTGGCCAGCAAGATGACAGCGTCGCTGCAGCGTTAAAGGCCCTTGGCCGTGACACGCTGCGCCAGCCTGGGACTCTGCCCTTCCCCGATCTCCCCCCGGGGACGGACATTCTCCCGGAGATCGAGCACATCGTCTTCCTGATGCTGGAGAACCACTCCTATGACAACATCTTCGGCATGCTGAGCCGCGGTGACGGCTTCACCAAGGATGCGAATGGCAACCCCCTGAACACCAACCCCTACTCCAACGGCTCCATTCAGCACGCCTTTCCCATGCCGACCACCTGCCAACGCCTCAGCGACCCAGCCAGGAGTGGATGGCCAGCCACAATGCCTACAACAACGGCACCAACGACGGCTTTGTGCGCACCCAAATCAGCCCGACCATCCCAGAAATCGTCGGCGGCGTGGCCATGGGCTACTACACCGCGCACCACCTGCCTTTCACCTACAGCCTGGCGGAGCAGTTCCCCATTGGTGACCGCTGGTTCTGCTCGGTCCTGGCCCAGACCTGGCCGAACAGGAGATACCTCATCGCTGGGACGTCCCGCGGCCTCACGGACGACAACAGCAACCTGACTGCCGGCTATGCGCCCGCGGGGACCATCTTCAACGAGTTCGACAAGTACAACATTTCCTGGCTCAACTATGCTGCGGACTGGACCACCATCAGCGGTGCCACTCCCGACTTCTACGGCGCCAACGACTACGCCAGCGAGGTCAAGAACGTCAGGAATCTGTCGCAATTCATGATCGACGCCCGCGCCGGCAACTTGCCCGCCTTCAGTTTCCTCGACCCCAACTACGCCACTCAGTCACAGGAGAACCCGCAGAACGTGGTGGTCGGCGAGGCGCTCCTGGCTGATGTCGTCGAAGCCATTGGCTCATCGCCTCTCTGGCTCAAGACGCTCTTCATCCTGACTTACGACGAGCACGGTGGCTACTACGACCACGTGCCCCCGCCCCCGGCGCTGAAGCCCGACGATGTGGCCCCGATCGTCTTGCCGGGTGAGTACCAGTATGAAGGCTTTGCCCGCTACGGATTCCGCGTTCCCTCCGTGGTTGTTTCTCCGTACGCGAAGGCCGGTGGCTACGTGAGCCACGTTCTGTACGACCACACTTCAGTTCTGGCCACGCTGCAGCGGAAGTGGAATCTCCCGTCGCTGACCTACCGCGACGCCAACGCGAACGACCTGCTCGACTTCCTGGATCTAGACGCCCTCAAGAAGCAGCAGCCGACCTTCCCGACCATGCCGAAGTTGGCCGCTCCCGGAAACACCACCGAGGCGCTGGCTTGCTCGGTTACTGGTCCGGATGTGATTCCTCCTCCGGGAACTATTTCCAACCCTCGACGAGAGTAGATTGCTTCAGATAGAATAGTGGGAAGAGGAGTCGATTGGGGGTGTCATAGCAACAGTCATCATAGTAAATACAGTCAGACCTGAAGAGTTAGCAGAAGTGCCTCTAATCATGTAGTGTATCCTTTTCCCATATACTGTAAAATATTAAAATCCGTTGCTGCAAACTGTCACGTGGCTGCAAAGAGCAACATATACGGAGTACATACGCATTCAACACCAAATTTATTATGTAGCAAGGTATATAGGTAGGGAGCCCACCTGAAAAGTAGATAATAAAGACTACTTAATACAAAAAAAAAAAAACGGTGGAAACAATGTTGTAAGGAATAGGACCAGGGAGCCCGTCTGGAAAGTAGATGACAAAAAACTACTTATATATAGTGTACCTAGACCTGGGGGCGAGGAGTCCCATGCATATAGAACAGGTATTTTTTTCTCTTCAAAAACCAGTCAAGCGAAGCGGGACCCGTAAGGCTTGTATACCGTATAGACTCGAATGCCCGCTGAACATGTTGATACCATCTGGTTTAACTTTTTAAAAAAAAACTAGAAAGGCGGACGTAAATTAGAATTACAAACATATTCTCAGGGCCATCGTGTTGAGGATTCACAAAAAAGCAAAAAGAGAGAGAGAAGGGAGATAAATAAAACGAGCCCCTCTCTGTGAAAACCGCAGCAAAGATCCAACGCAACAGATGGAGAAGCGAACGAGACGGATATCTGTTCGTTTCGGGTTATTTTAGGATTATAATATAGAGCAGAGCACGTAAGAAATTTATTTCGCATACAGGACAATGTGTTTGTTTTTTTACTTGCGTTGCCACCATCGCCCATACGGGCAATGCCTCTTGCAGGAGCAGTTCCAGAATCAGACTAGGACGTTGCTGACCACCATTGAAAGTCAATTGCGCTGCTACCAGTTTTTCTTTCAGGTGTATCCTCGACTTGACTCCAGAGAGGAAAGTCCTGTGATATACCTAACTCTAGGCTATGCCTCAGATATTGGTCTGTGATGAATTTCAGATACCTAATTGAAGCCACACAGGCCGCTGAACTGAGCAGGGGTATCAGGGAAATTCCCTGCAGTTTATGTACTCACGTGATTATAATACAATGAATAACGGCGTTCAACATTCCACGCATGACTGGATATACCATCATCTGCTGCGATCATCACCGATTCACCTTCAGTAAGTAAATAGCACTAATTATCATATGATACGGTGTAATATAGATTTATCCGGTCACTGTTACTGCCATAGGCACTTTGTCAATTAAATGATACCTACCCGCGCTGACCCACTGAGGGGTAGCAGTCTTGGCCTGCTGTGCTAGTAATTTGTCAGGCCAGGGGCGATTCCTCCAATTATCATTAGTAGGGATGCAAGGGTTGATTGTTACGTACTGCGGGGATTATCCAGATCAGATGGTTACTATTGTTGATGATTCGCGGTATCCCAGTTTTTCCGGGGAAACCTTCTCTACAATGTCCAAATATGAAGCAGCGAAATCAGTCAATCAAGCAACCCCATCCAATTGGCAGAAAAGACGGCGATATAATTAAATTACAATTCTGGCTAGACAGTAACACGCGGGATGATGTCCGTTGTACTTGCATACCTCTGACGCAGGCTTATCGTGCAGCTACCGCAAGGACTTGCTCTTCTCAGCTAAGCCTGCTGATAAGGCCGTCTGAGCGCTCACCACTCACTCCAGTCAAGACAATGTGATTTCTGCAGATAAAGCTGCCTGCTGCCGAGGACGAGTGAGCTCGAGTCTGGCTGACCCACATCGCGATGATATCCGCAGAGGCTTGGTCCTGCAGGGACGCCATGCAGGTATTTGGTCAGCCGAGGTCCCTATATATATTGGGAGTGGAGCTGTCCATGGAACTCAGCTCATCCAAGGACTATATGGAGAGGTTGCATCTGACGGCGTTTCTGCTGGTCGCACGCAATGAGGGTTATCAGTTCAGCGAGCTTGCTTTCTCTAGCCTTATGGCTGCGCTTTGGGCTGACGAACCCCATTCCTGGCACTGAGCAGACATGTCATAAAACGAAAGTCGCCATCCTGTAAGCAGAGCTCATTTCTATATAATAGGTAGTCAGAAACTGATAGTGCATTCAGCGGCGCAGGCGTCGCAGGTATCACTGCAGCGGTAGGCAGTCTGAACAGGCGGATGATTATGGCATCGTGTTGACATTGGTAAAAGCAAGCACTGAGCAACCAATCTATCAACGACTTTATAATTGTCGAGTATAATTCCGAGATCGGGGGCAGGATGAAACATACGACTTTCGGTCAAGACGCAAACGGCGAGCCGTTCACTGTCGAGTTGGGAGCGAACTGGGTACTGTCCAGCCATCCACTTCAGTCGTTGTGTACTAACAGACAGCAGGTCCAGGGCCTTGGAACGCCCGGAGGCCCCCAGAATCCCATTTGGACTCTTGTATGTCCTGATCGATTCTTGTGTTGCTTCTTGCTTCTACTGACGACTCGACAGGTCCAGAAATACGGTGTCAACAGCACATATTCGAACTACAGCTCCATCGCTACATTCGACGAGACTGGAGCTCACGACTACACCGATCTGATCGACGAATTCAACAATGCGTACTCCATACTGGAACAGGATGCAGGCACAATCCTTCTGAACAACCTCCAAGATCGCAGTGTCCGAGCTGGCCTGAGCCTTAGCGGGTGGAAGCCGCGCAAGGATATGAGAAAACAAGCGGTGGAATGGTGGGAATGGGGTATGTTTGTCCTGTCTCTACAGATCGAATCCGTCACTGAGTCGACCAGACTGGGAATACGCGTATGAACCCGAACTCAGCTCCCAAGTCTTCGGGATCGTCAACTACGTGAGTCTTGTATCCACTGATTGCTTAGCATAACTAATAGCATCTTCAAGAACACGTCATTCTACCAATGGTCAGATGCAAACAATTTCGTAACTGACCAGCGCGGTTTCAACACCTGGCTCGAGGGAGAGGCTAGTACCTTCCTGGCAAAAAACGACTCGCGACTCTGGTTGAACACCATCGTCACCAACGTAACCTATGATGACAACGGTGTCACGGTATATAACAAGGATGGAAGCTGTATCGAGGCAGATTACACCATCTGCACGTTTTCGTGAGTGTAATCCGCTTCGCCCCCTTTGACATATCCACGACCTTACATGCGACTAGTGTCGGAGTCCTCCAGCAGGACGCGGTCGATTTCCAACCCCCCTTCCCGGAATGGAAACGGGAAGGCATCGAGACCTTTGAGATGGGCACCTACACCAAGATCTTCCTCCAGTTTCCGCCAGATCAGGTGTTCTGGGACAAGTCGACGCAGTACTTCCTGTATGCGGATCCTGATACCCGGGGATACTACCCTGTCTGGCAGTCCCTCGACACTCCAGGCTTCCTGGAAGGGTCGGGCATTATTTTTGTCACGGTCGTCCATGACGAGTCCTACCGCGTCGAGCAGCAGAATGACGACGTGACCAAGCATGAAGTGCTGGCCGTGCTGCGAGACATGTTCGGAGCCGATCAAGTCCCTGAACCGATCACCTTCATGTATCCCCGCTGGAGCCTCGAGCCGTGGGCCTACGGGAGCTACTCCAACTGGCCGCAAGGGGTAACGCTCGAGATGCACCAGAACCTGCGAGCCAACGTTGGCCGGCTGTACTTTGCCGGCGAGGCCACCAGCACCGAATACTATGGGTTCTTGCAAGGTGCGTGGTTCGAGGGACAGCTCGTTGGCACTGAAATCGCGTCTTGCATCAAGGGAAACTGTACCGGGGAGACACACTATGAGAGATTGCACGGAAGCACGCCGCCAAGCGAGTATTCGGTGCAGAACGGTTGGACTGTGTCGAGTTTCCAGACTAATGGGTTCTGATGCGTTCCTACATATATGTATATGTGGAAGGTCTGATTGATGAAAATTGGTGGCGGCAGCTAATAATCTCTCACTTGCAGTAGATTCTCTGCAAGAATTGTCCACTTATACAGACAGAGCAGGGATCCGCTAATCTTATCATTCATACTCATTTTGATAAGACAATGTCGGACCAGGATGTCTGTCGAAGCAGCGCCTCTGATGCGGGAGAAAAGGAGCGGGTTGAGCGGATGATTGGCAGAGAAGCATAAGTAATTTACTCTGTCACTAGTATTCATGATGCCAAATAACTTTTCTCGAGAATGTATTCTTGCTAATTGAGCGAACGGGAGAGACAAGAAGGAAAGAGAAGTCCCAATAAATCAGATCAGCTTCGTGATCCCTCCTGTCTGAGCAGGCTGAGTGTACCTTTTGGAAAGACACGACTGACTCAAAGACCAAGTCTCACCATCAAGGATGGTGCATGATGCAGATTATACATAGGCAAGAAAAACTCGAGGATGCGACTTGGTGGAAAGCTTCAAGACGCTACACGCTAGTCCTGATTGGGGTTTAAAAGTCATGTGGGATTTATTCACGTGACTTACACAGGCCGCTGCATGATTGGAGCAAATTTGACTTCATTTGTGAAACAATGATCATGCTGTTTTCATCTGCTATCAAGAAGCAGCATACTTCAACAATAAGCCAGATTAATGAAGGATGAGGGGTGATTTCAGTGGTGACTTCAAGTGGACTCGATCAGTGGTTACCCCGCGTGCCAGAAGCGCCACCGCATGAGTCAGCAGCCACAGAGAAATCCTTGATTCGACCATCGCGCCGAGACGAAGCTTGTATGGGCCTTCGATGCTAAGCTCCAGCTGATGTAACCGTGTTCGTTCAAGAGGCTGGAGTATCTAGATCGTCGAATCATGTCACGCGTCTGATTTCAAATCAGGAATGTATACCCGTGGTGGTTTCAACATGGTCCATTCTGCCTTCTACCGCGAGCGATACTATAATTCCATCTGATGCCTCTTTTGTTCTTTATCTTTCTTCCTCTTCTTGCTGATCAGCGAAATAATCTGATGAACGAGTGGACAAAATGAAAGCGCAGCAACTTGACGACGATGCCCAGTTGGCAGCCATGGGCCACCGGCCCGAATTGAAGCGCAATTTCTCGACCATGTGCGTATGCCCAACTCTCCAAGGAACATCCCACTGATCTATATTTCTAGAGCGATGCTGGGTCTAGCGTTTGCAATTCTGAATGTATGTTCATTTTCTTCTGTTCGTCTGCGATCAAGCAGGACCTAGTTTTCTAATTGCGTATGTAATCCAGTCATGGACCGCTCTATCAGCGAGTCTATCCTTAAGTCTCACATCGGGTGGCAGTACAAGCGTGATCTGGGGTATGCTTTATCTCTACGGCCTATTCTGCAGGAATTGACTCAACTGATTTGGCTTTTAATCCAACAGGCTGTGTCACCGCCGGAGTTTGTACGCTCTGCATAGCAGCGTCGCTTGGGGAATTTCTCTCCGCATATCCGACGTAAGTCGGCAAAGCTGCTCCAATTATCTTAGGCTCGACAAGAACATCCCGCTGATGATAGAACCAGAGCTGGCGGTCAGTATCATTGGGTTGCAGGTAAGCCTATTATCCCTCTCATGTAGCTTTTATATTCATAGGTTAAGCCGACGATTTGCACAGTCAGTAAGTTCACCCTTCTCAGTTCTCTATATCAGATCTCTGCTAAGTGACTACATCAAGTCTCGTGGAAGAAATGCGTGCCGATCCTGTCGTGGATCACGGGATGGGTAAACAGCGCCGGCTGGGTACGTGAACAAACAGACGAGGATAATATTGTAGATTGGCAGCTCATTAGCCTAGGTCGCGCTTGTTGCCACCAACGCACTCCTTGGAAGCCAGTTGATTCTTGGGGTTGTCTCCCTGATGCATCCAGTACGCAGCACTTCCTCATTATGCTCTCTCTCTTTCTTTGACTGATTTCCATTTTATCCAAGACATACGAGTCTAAAGACTGGCACCAATTTCTGATTTATATTGGATTCACGATAATTGCCTTCGTCGTCAACGCATTTATGAACTCAATTCTCCCTCCGATCATGAAAGGCGCATGTATGTATTGGAATGCCGAAGTCTTCCGGTTATGTTGGTTTCAACCAGACCGCTGACTTGCTTTCCTTTCGGCTTGCCAGTTATATGGTCGATTTCCGGGTTTGTAGTAGTGTCGATCACCGTACTGGCATGTGCTTCACCGGATTATAACTCTGCGTAGTACGTTCTCGTAACTCATTCTTTCGTACACTGAAGGATTACAATATTGACCATCCAGCCTCGTCTTTTGCCAATTCATCAACGAGACAGGATGTAAGAGTTCTCAACGAGCGTCTGTCAAACTATATACTTATGGACCTTGCTGTAGGGCCTGATGGTATTGCATGGTTGTTGGGAGTAAGTTTTGCTCCGTCTTCTTATGATGATTATGACGCGATCTAACAGCGATCTTCTAGCTGCTACAAGGCGGACTCGGTCTGACGGCGTTTGTACGTTCAAGTTCCTGGTGTGGTTTGCGTCCAGACTGTGGCACTTACTATTTGTACACTGTAGGATGCCGTCGCACACATGATTGAAGGTAACCACGTCTGAAAATGATTTCCCTTAAACACGGTCTTAAAATAAGGCGACGCAGAAATCCCCAATGCCTCAATCGAAGGCCCCAAGATCATGGTCGCATGTGTGGGAATCGGCACCTTCACAGGGACCATCTTCCTGATGATCCTGCTCTTTGTGGCGGGCAATTTGGACGAGGTGATTCAGTCGTCAGCCGGGCCCCTTCTGCAAATTCTGAAGAATGCGACTCACAACGATGCTGGTGCTATCTGTCTCCTTATGTAGGCACCTTCGTCAGTATCCACAAAATTCATACAGTGTACTAACGGCAAGAGTAATGATAAAGGCTGCCCCTGGTGTGTCTCCTCTTTGCCACCATCAGCGTGATGACTACAAGCAGTCGGATGATCTTTGCTTTTGCTAGGTAATCTCTTTCCCTCTTCGACGTGATGCTATCTCCATCTGACACTAACTAGGGATGGCGGTCTCCCATTTTCCCGCGTTTTCGCCAAGGTCCATCCCAGGCTGGGCCTGCCGTTGAATGCGCTGTACTTGACAACCGCGTTGGTCATCATATTCGGCTGCATCTTTCTCGCTTCAACCAGGTGAGCGGCAAACCTGCGCCTTTGGTCAGACATCAGTACTGACGATGAAAGCGCCTTCAACGCCATCATCTCCGCTTCTGTCGTCGCGCTCAACATCTCATATGGCATGCCCATCGCCGTGCACTGTCTCCGCGGACGGAACGTCCTGCCCGCTCGGCCGTGGAGGTTGTCTCCTCTGTTTGGCTGGGTGGCTGATTTGGTGTGTCTCCTACTTAACATGAACTTCAACTTTGACTGGACTGACCCTTCTCCCTGCGAATGCCTCCATGCAGACTGCCCTGTCCTTTATTATCCTCACGACGGTGCTTTTCCTCTTTCCGCCAGATCTCCCCGTGGACGCAAGCAGCATGAGTAAGAGCCATTCCTAAATCCCCTGTTGGAAGGTTTTCTAATCCGCATTATACCTGCTTCGTGTCTAACGTTTCCTGTCCCTCTCTGCTACAGACTACTGCATCGTCGCATTTGGCATCATCCTCATCATTTCCGTGATACAGTGGATCGTCGACGGTCGAAAGAATTTCACCGGCCCCAGAGTGAACCTCGACGGGATGATGGCGCGCGATCACAATAATGATCAGCCGGTTAATAGGATTTCCGTGGAAGAATTCCCGAAGGCCACGGAAGCAGAAGAAGGAGAAGAAGGAAACTGGCAGTGAAAATAGGTTAGGCAACGAATACTTTCGTGGTGACCGTGGGGACTTCGTTTCATGTACGTTTCAATGTAGATGTGTGAGTACATATCTAGATATATATGGCATATATATGAATATATCTTCTTCCAAGAAGATGGAAGACTAACTCTATCGAACATATGAATGATAGTATTATGCTAACCTGGCTCAGACTAATAATTATCTTGTCATATGTGAGCAGAAACGCTAGGTACCGCCTATACAGAAAGGTGTTCTCTTCCTAGCAATGCAGAACACCTTTCACTCTCCACAGATCTGAATCCTTCCTACCACCTTCGCTCACAACCCCAGTTTGAATCCGCCCCAGTTCAATCGGGAGAAGATTCCATTGGGGTCATATGCCGCTCTGATGGCCCTCATCCGCGCCACGTTCGCAGGCGGGAATCCGGCATAAGGGTCCTGCCATTCGCCCGCGTCTCCCATATAGATGAATTCGGACGACAGGTTCTTGGCTCTGTTCTCGGCGTGGAGATGGGTAATCAGTTGGCGCGACCTGGCCTCTACTCGCAGGTCGTCCTGTTCAAGCGCCCAGCCAGTGCTGAATTGCCAGACTTGCCATGCAGTTAGCAGAACTATTTTCTTTTTACAGAGACAAAGGTGTTCTGCAAGGCCTGCTTACGGATCCAAGGCTGTGTATCGTCCAGATCCCACACGTTACCGACTCCGTTGGTCTTGTGCCCACCCGAGCGGCGCCTCGAGGCAGTATGTTCATCACAAAGGTAGGGTACAGACCTTGCACATCGGCGATCTGGTCGACGCCACTCTTCCAGGCTTGGTATAAAGAGTACAGCACATCCGCGTCTGGCTTGATGGTGTGGTGCGAGAACATGACCCTGTCGCTGTTAGCCAAGCCTTGAAGCAGAGTACGTCTTCGAAAGCATACCGAAACATCTGATTCGGCGTTTCGAGAGTCGAAGCCCATTGTGCAGCGGTGGTCACGTTGTTGATCTTGACAGGCCCCGGGATTGCTGTGAAGTTTGCAAATTGCGATGGCGGGTTACTGACCCCTTCCTGCAGACCCAGCAGCAACGCTGATACTTCCTTGGTGGTCGCATTATAATTGATAGTCAGCACACCGCCAGCAGCAATGGGATTCTTCTGGTCATCGAGTTTGGCAAGGTTCGTGGACGCGGTGATGAAGTCGTAGATGCCGTTTTCGTTGAACTCCTGGATGGTACTGCTGACTTGGGGGATAGCATAGGTCTTGAAGATAAATTTCGTGACGATCCCGAAGTTATTTGCACCGCCTTTCAGGGCCCAAAAGAGGTCCTTATGTGCGGTGCGGTTGGGCGTGATCTGAGTGCCGTTGCCAAGAATGACATCGTAGCTCACGATCTGGTCCATGACGAAGCCATACTTGTTGATGAAATAGTGGAATCCCCCGATCAGACTGAGACCTGGGACGCCGATTGTCTTGAGACGGCCACCCAGGGTGAGTCGGCCGTACGGCTCCAGTGCATCATAGACCTGATACCATCTCAATCCGGGGCCCAGTTCAACCGTGTCGTTGTGGACTTTGATATCTTGCAACCCGCTTAATGCGATGAGAACGCCGCCCTCGATGTTATTTGATCCGGGATACTATATGTCCGGTAAGCAGGTAGTTTCAGACAGGTTCAAAGGTTCAAATTCAACCTACGTTCATGTGACCCCCTCCACGGACTGCGAATTGAGCATTCGCTGCACCGAGCTTCTTTACTGCGTCGGCCACCTGATCTGCCGTGGTGGGCAGGAAGATACAAGCGGGGGCCAGATCCGCACGGATGTCCCAGTAGTCAGTGGCTTGCGCAGTAGTTTGTCGAGTTCGGAAACAGAACCTGGCTGGAGTAGGAGGCAGAGAGTCCCTCGCATGCAGAAGCTGCAGCAGTGGTGAGATTGAATGCCCCCAGTGATGTTGTGACGGTGACTCCAGTCAATATATCCGTGGCATTAGCAGTAGCTGATGCCAGCCCGAGCAGCGACAATGCAAGGAGACTTGCCATTCTGGTCTGAAAAAAGTAGCTATAAAATCGTAGAAGATAACGAATGGTAGAGAATGATTGCAGTCAAATTAGTAGACCTTCCGGCCGCTTTATACAGCCCGGGCGCTGCATCAATGCCGATTACCAGTAGATTCCGTAGTAACTAGTCCGTCCTATCCACGAAATCGCTCACAGATCTCATGGCAGTGCCAGGCAACCAAGTTAAATGGACTTAAGGTCGGGTCTTCTGACTCAACCCCACAAAAGGTAACTATATCCAGAAAAGATGAACGTCCTCATTTTTCTTTCGGCATTGATACATCCGAGATCGTGCCGGGGTAGATAATGATGCAGGAATTACATTTCAAACGGCGGCAGTTTGTCGCCAATGAAGACTGTTTTCTACAACCCTTGTCAATTTTAATGACTTTCTGCTCAAGGTCTGCAGGATTTCTCAGCAGGAGTATAGTTGAAACACAAAAGAATCATCAGTAAGGGCTCGCCGAGTCCTTGACCAGCATCCCATGACAAACCATTACAATCATTGAACAAAGTAATTTCTCAGGCATAGTATAGCCCTCATAACATGAGACTAGTACAAAGGAGTGCAATTGCCTCGTTCTGGTTTAATAACATCCATAACCTCGGGCATAATAGAACTGCATTTTCGTATACGGCTAAATGAAGGTTCAAGATGTTAACTGAAATCGACAGCCCCTTACGTTATACTTATCATTCGTTTTCTGTCCATTTATTCTGATTGTGATGATAATTGTCCTCATGATAATGAGTGGGGGTCTTACCAACGCGCCTACTGTATTAATAAATCTGATTGCAGACTTCTTTTCTATTTCTGGAACACAACTCACGGTTTGCCGCCTATTTGTTCCTGTGTTGCCACAAGACAGAAATAATACTGGCTTTGATGATGCGGAATAATTCTCTGGCCAAGTGAACGACTCTGACTCTATTTTTCGTGGTTGCCTATTTTCTTAGTGGAGTATTATTATTATTGAACGACGGCCACGACGCATTTTATTATGCGAACACGAATACGAATACGAGATCATGTTGATGTCGATTTGCTGCTGATCGCTTGACAAGTCACATAATGTATTGATTAGTCACTGTTTATGGAGCACGATGCTTCTTATTATGCTCCTGTGGAGTGTTTGTGGTCCTGTATATTATTGTTCTTATTGCCACTACACGCCTTGGTGCCTTGCAGGTCTCAATTTCCTCAACTGGTTTAAGCGTTAAAGAGAGACCACCTGTTCTATTCCTGGACTTTTTGCCCCCAGGCCTACCTACTATATAAGTATGTTTTATCATCTCCCTCCCAGGTGGGCTCCTTACCTTATCCCTTGCTATATTTTCTTCACCGTATTTCTTGTATTAGGTAGTAGGTATCGATCATCTACTTCCTAGGCGGGCACCATAGTCATATTCCTTGCCATAGTTCTTGCTAGATCCCCTACTAATATTTGTCTCCCTGACTGCTGCATATCCGTTTGCTAATAGCCAAATATGCGATTTGTCACTAATATGCAATCCCTTTGCCAATGTATATGTCTCTTGCTTATATGGGCTGGATGGATGTTATAGATATGGTTTGGCATACGGAGATAATTCATCAATTGTTAGTTAAACATCACAACAAAGACATCTTCATAATACACTCGAAGTATATTGGTAAGTGAGCATTGAATAGACAGGTGACTTGGTTTCAATAGTTTAACTTGTCTTAACAGAGAGTCTGGTCCTAGCCATCCTATTTCAAGACAGACGCATGCAAAACACACCCAACCCTATAATGAATAAAATCAAGACCAAGTTCCTTGGAAAACTCGCTTCTTCTTTCCTGTAACCACAACCTAGAAAGGTCCTTGTACAGCACTATCTTAGAAGGCGAACAGGGCTCGGTAATTCGGGCCCTAACGCTGACACATATCATTCTTACACTTATATCAGCAACAAATAAATACCTTGCCAGGATAACATTTGTACAGTTACATGCACATACTTAATAGCCTGCCATGGTATTCTCATCCAAGCTCCGTCCTAATAGCTTCATCGTCCATTGGGCGTAGTTTCTACATCGTCACATCTGTGAGAATGAGGACGATGAGGATAAACGACTCCAACTTGGACAGAAACATTCCTGTAAGCGTCGTCCAGGACCGCCTCAGCCTCAGAATTGTGCTTCTTCTGTTTCCTCCTCCGATAAAGAGCCAGGAGAAGATCGCCCTCCGTTTTGTTCGCCTCTCGGTCGCGGTTCCGGTCGCAAGGGGTTCCTTGGCTATCGATGTGCGGCCTATGGCGACGAAGAGCGGTGGCAGCTCTTTCTCAGCCGCCTGGATTGCCTGATCGAGGAATCATGGCAGGACCTTGATCGTGAATGCTGTGAAGAGGGCTCCTTCAGCGCCGTAGTCCGAGATGCTACTGAGATCAGGTGGGTAGAAGATCCGACGTTGCAGGGACAAGGAGTGGAGGAGGTCAAACGGTTAGATGCTTCCTGTTCTTTTTTTTTGTCCTTTCCCTTCGCAAAGGTTGTCGTCATTTTGAATTGACTACGCTAACCACAACTCATTGCGCTACATGTCTACCCTCTAGACGATTCAACATCCTCCAACGTAAAATACCTCAAGGCAGCCCCGATTCTGACGACTTCGACGATAAAAAGCTCGCCGAACTGTATAATAAACCATGGTGGGAGCGTGATCTGCCGATCCCGTTTGACTTGCACGATCAGATCTGCGTCATGGTTGATGAGTCCAGCCTGGAGTCGGTGATTGAATCTCCCACGCACAAACATTTCATCTATCGAGCAGAGCGCTATGATATCCACATGGAGGAAATGCCTCTGCCACCGGAACTCCAAACTCGGGCCGCTCATGCAAAGGAGATCGGCTACCTCGACCAATTCCGCATGCTGTACCAGAAAAAGCATCTGCGGGGATATCTGATCGCCATCGATGGTGACTGGGAGGACGATGGCGACGATGACCATGAATATGAAGCCGAATATGTCGCCGACGCCCGCACCGCTCGCGCGGACGGCGACATGGATTTTGCACGTGGACTCAACGCCGAGGTGAGAAGGGCGCGAATGAAACGAGAACTCGGGATCAAGGTTCGTGGATAAATAAAGGTCTGCGCGCAGGATATCTTCAACGCATTCGGTGGCAGCGTGTGGGAGTATTATGACCTCTCTTTTGAGGAAATCTTTGAAGATGGTAGGGGGAATGTGGAGGACGAGATGCTGCTCTGCGATCAGTGAACTTTATTATGATAACTTGCTATTATTTATGGAGGATAGCCTGAACATAGACTTTTATTACTCTAATTTGTGATCCAGCTGCCACTGGCCTCCTGCTCCAAGGTGATCATTTTAACACCAGAAAATTTCCTTCTTACGATTTGCCTAAGATTAGAGCAATTACTACCACTAATCTACTCCTTTCCTATTCTCTATTATTGCAAACACAGACCTAAGCTTTTTCTCCAATTCCTTGGCCTGCTCCAATAATAGCAAGGTTCCGTCTAGGGACAGGCTGGCAAAAATGGATGCCGGAGACATTCACATAATCCAATATCCCAAAAGCCATGGCCCAAAGGAATGAGCATAAGATAAGTTTATTTTATTTTCCTCAAAATGTCTGTGCATTACCATATCAGACAATCCTTATAATTCATAGACATCACTGCACAAGACAAATAATCAACCTTCTTCTAAAGATCCGCCGACAAGGAGGCTCGATGTACAGCAAGAGAAGGTTTTCCATCGTCAGGTCTGTTGTTGGTGTTGTTGTTGTTGTTGTTGTTGTTGGAAGCGATGTCCCTCGTCCGTCCCTGTCACCTGGACAAGCAAGTCGAGGTCAGCAGCTATACAAGTCAAAGAAGTCACATTGCATTGCGCATTGGAGAGAGGATCCATTTTATTTCAATATTCTCATTTTCTTTTGCTGCTTCTTCTTTTTTTTTTTCTTTTCATTTACAATCATGAAAACACCAAAGATGTCCACTATCCTGGCAAGGCAGCGACAAGACTTCTGACTCATCAGGGAGAAGTTCTCTCAAATTTACTTTAGTGACGTACATTTTTACAAGCAGAACATCTTGGCTCGACTCCATCGCAATAAATAGATATTTTACCGGAAGAAAGAACTGTCCGCTCTTTGTACACCAATTCTTCTGGTCTTGATCAAGATAAACACGCTGAATTTTTTCCGCCGGCACTGCGTGCAAGCCAGCTCTTGTCGATGACGCTTGGGCGTTCGTCCCAGTGGCATCCTACAATCTTAGTGTCTTGTCAGCGATTCCTCAGGGAAAAGAACAACTGCTGCTCGTGCTTATTGTTATCGAGCTGAGATGAGTGGGGATGTTTGCAAGTTAATCGATCGGATGTGGCGTTACTAACCGGATCCCCACACCTCTAATACTGCGGAGAAATGCGGGGTGACGACCTCATAGAGCACAAGGTGGACGAATCGGATTCTCGCTTCTCGAGGCCGTGGAGCACCCACTGGGAAACTGCGAACCCGATTGGCCAGGATAAGAGTAGCACACGTGCCAGTAGGTAAGGCATATATGATGATCGCTTTATGGGAGCTTTTCTTCAGACGAAAGACCATCGCGGAAAAATTCAGGACCATGGTTTTGTTGCTCAGAGAGCTCATAGCTCTCCCCGTGGCCACCGCGACTGGGGTGTGTCTCTTGGTGCTCCTCAGTTACATCGCCTATCAACGTTTCTTGCATCCGCTGGCCAAGTATCCCGGCCCTTTCCTGGCAGCCCTCACCGACCTCTGGCAGGTCCACCAGTTCATGACACTGCAGCAACCATACCACCTGACGGAGCTACATCAGAAATATGGCCCGATTGTGCGCTATGGCCCAGACAAGCTCAGCATCACCGAAGAAAGTGCCATCCCGATCATCTATCAGAAAGGATCGAGGATGATGCCCAAGACCGAATTCTACGATGCGTACGGAGCGGCGCATCCGAACGTGTTCGGTATGAGAGACGAGACTGTCAGTATCTATCAGAACTGTTGCCTGACGGATGCTGACAGCTGACGTAGTTGCATTCGATTAGAAGGCGACATATGTCGCACAGCTTTTCCATCACCTATGTCAAAGAAATGGAAAAATATCTCGATTTGAATATCCAAATTCTAAAGGACAAACTACGAGTTTATGCGGCAAAAAATGAAGTCTTTGACCTGAAGAAGGCCTTACATTACTATGTCATCGACACCCTTGGGGAACTGGCCTTTAGCCAATCCTTCGGTGTTCAGATTGCTGACGACGAGTCCCTCGCCCCTCCAGTTATGGAGCACAGTCTGCTGGCCGCCGTTACTGGCGCGTGGCCCATGATGACAGTGAAATTAAAAAGATGGCTTCCTCTGGTCCCTCATCAAGGCTTGCAGAAACTCTTCAAAGGCCGTCAGGCATGCGCAGATCTAGCATCCCGATGCGTGGAGCGAAGGCTCTCCAATCTCCGAAGCACGGAGAAGGACGGAATCGCTGCCACCGAGAGGAAAGATATCTTGACCAACCTTATCTTAGCGAAGCATCCAGATACTGGCGAAAGATTATCTCAGGTCGACTTGGAGACCGAAGCATTCGGATTCATGTAAGTAGAGATATAAATCCAGGCGATCACTCCATTCTAAATGCAGAAGTTCTTTGCTGATATCAATTAATCAGCATTGCGGGAACCCATACGACAGGTGCGACTGCCGCTTTACTTTTCTACCATCTTCTGCATGCCCCTGATATAATGACAAAATGCGTGGCGGAGATTGATGCCAACCTCCCGCCTCTGGAGCCCGATCAACCGGCTTACCCAGTCACTCTTGTCGAAGCGTCTTTGCCGTACCTGCGCGACTGTATTAGAGAGAATTTCCGGATTACGCCTGTGTTTACCATGCCCCTTGCCAGACGAGTCCTGGCCCCGGAGGGAATCACTGTCGCAGGACAGCATATTCCACAAGGAGTACGTCTCTCCCTTTTCCCTGTTTCTGCCAGTATATCGTGTTTGATTGCGGAGATATAGCACTGACAATTTGAAAAAAAAAATCACTTTAGACCTCTGTTGCAGTATGCAATCATGCATTCCATCATAATCCGGACGTCTGGGGTCCTGATCATAATATATTTGACCCTTCGCGGTGGAACGACCCAGATACCGCAGCCAAGTCCGGACTGTTGATGCATTTCGGTCTGGGAGGACGCCAGTGCATTGGCAAAACGGTCGCAACGACAAACATCTACAAACTGATGAGTACGCTGCTGCGTGAATTCGAGTTTGAGATGGCAGATGAGACGGAACGACTGGATGTGGGAAAAGGCTTGTATCGGGGGAAGCTTCCTCGACTCATCAGCGTTGGCATCAGCGACCTGCAAGACCCTTTACTAGTACGGGTTCGGCCAAGAAGCAAGGCTACACCCAAGGCCAGAGAATCCCCGGTGCTGCCTCCAGCTCTGGCTAGTGCATCTGATTGCCTATTTTCGTAACAACACTCCCCTTGGCGTCTTTTATCCAACTGTTCAACATACTGCTACTTAATATACCATGCTTGCGAGCACAATTCCATCAACAGGAAGCTTGTTAAACAAGCCTTCCTAGGATATGAAATGCTCAATATCGGGATCAGGTTCGCTTTCGAAGGTCGATTGTAGTCTACAAACAGACCCTTTAGATAACTGCAGCAGCCAATGGGGTCCTGTTCATCAAGAGTAACTAGATTATAGGCCAACAAAACATCTCTCTCTCTCTTTTTTTCTGTTGTTGTTTCATTCTGTAATACAAGCAGGCAATACTAGCAAGGTTTCCTTTAAGCAATAGATAAATACACACGTTGCGTCTATTTTGAGTTATTCATAATTATTATTATGATAGAGAAGTATTCAAATCGTAATATATGTAGTCCATCGCAAGAAGTTTCCACCTATCCCGGTTTCCTATAAAACTAGGATTTCTCCACCACAATTATGTCGAAAATAAAGTGAATAAAAACAATTTAAATAACTGGTCTAACCAATTCCCACTTTGTTTAAAAAATAATATTGCTTTCCTTGAAAAAAAAAAAGGACAAATGTTTCGTGAAATGTTGACCTAAAATATATAAATAGTCTATTTTTTATATAATTAATCCGGAATAGCAATCACAGCATTCGCCGACAAGGAATTAATTCAGTATCTAAGCTCATTTTTTTTTCAGTACCTGAGCTTTTTCTTCTACCTTTTTCTTGAACGATTTGCGCTTATTCTATTCTTGCTTATTTCAGGTTATTCAAAAAAAATTATGACAGAAAAATCTTCCACTTGTTTATACAGAGTAGACTATTTGACATCTTTCCAAATACAGAGTACTTGCAAACTCACCATCTCCGCATTCTGCTCGGAAGCTCATGCCGTGGCTTCCCCGCAATTATTGGCCCAAGCAAATTATTTCGTCTTGCAGATCTCTGAACATGGTTTTTTTGGCGTGGATTGAGCTCCTCTCGATTAACGCGATGAATCATACTCGGGACGACTACTCCGTACTCAGCTAATTCAACATCCCCCTAAGCCGTCCCCCAACACCTCAGGAGACTCGATGACGACCACTTTTAACACAAAATCCAGAATTGTTGACAGTCAAGGGAATTCCTTCTGCAGCACGACTGGTTCAAACCTTCGACGAAGCCTGTGACTAAGCCGGTAGACCAGAAAAGTGATACGGAGCTCTTTGGCGAGATTTATAATGGGATACAGAAATATATATATATCAACACCTGGCCCCAGACAGTTTGCTGGTGACTGACTGGCTGACTAAGAAGGCCTGAAGAGCGCAGACTGAGCCTGGCGCTTGGCTGTCATCATTATGAACAATGGAGCAACATCATGTATGGAGGAAATAATCTGTCATTGTCAACGCTCAAGATCTCGCTCACAACTCCCTACCTGTTCGGCGGAGTGGGTCCAATGAAGCCGATTACTTACCTAGCGCGTCCGGCCTTCAGACTAATATATCTCTAGGGGCCTAAAAATCTCCACAACAAGCATCATTGGTCTAGTGGTAGAATTCATCGTTGCCATCGATGAGGCCCGCGTTCGATTCGCGGATGATGCATCTATACAATGTTGACTTCAACAGGGTCGATGTAGCCTGTTGAACATTTTTTTTTTCAATTTTCTCATTGTCCGGATTTATATTCGCTTGTTTACGGTAAGATCCTATTGGTTAAGTCTTCAATGCATTGTCTTCCAATAAATTCAACTTGGAACCATGGTAAGTTACAACCTTAACCTTGGAGAGCAGTAAATATCTACGCCAATGGAGATGCTTCCAGGCCAAGACGCTAATCTGGACATTTTATTGCCCGTTTAAACATTCTAATATTTTCCCACCACTCTGCGGCCAGCGTTCTGTTTTTATCCGACAGATTTTCGTTTTACCTTTGCACAAGATGTGTTGTGCTCCTCACTATCCACTACTAGCCATAGAAGCAATGAAGAAGCTCTTCGGCACATTTGATGCCGGCACAGGGATAAATGCAGCGGCTGCACCCCATTATCGCCTGCGTGGACCATAGTCAAAATGGATCGCTTCTTCCGATTCCTGGCGTGCGCCTGGTTGTTGCTTGGGACATTCACATCCCCAGCAGCTGGCGCACCGACAGTGACGGTTCTCAACGGCACCTATGTTGGCCGTTACCTGCCGGGTTGGGACCAAGATGCCTTCCTTGGAATCCCCTTTGCCCAGCCTCCTGTAGGGCCGCTTCGGTTCCGGTGGCCGCAATCGCTCAATACATTCTGGTCGGGAGTCAGGAATGCTACCGAATACGGATACAGCTGTTACCAGTATGGGAGTAACTTCAGCCTGTCGGAGGACTGCTTGACACTCAATGGTGTGTCTCCATTCCCATCGGTCTTGATATCGTTGCGCGCAGAGAAAGTCATCACAGAAAATTATACAGTGGAGATATCGACAATATCGCAAACTCTTTCCTAGATTTATATGAAACTAACAGACGTAGTTGTCCGCCCAAGCGGCTGCGAGAACACCAAGCTCCCCGTACTGGTCTGGATATACGGCGGTGGCCTATCCTCCGGTTCAAGTGCCGACCCGCGATACAACCTCTCGGGCATCGTCCAAACTTCGCAAGCGATCGGCCGGCCCATCATCGCTGTTTCCATGAACTACCGCCTCGGAGTCTGGGGCTTCTTGCAGACGCCCGAGATCCTCGCCGAAGGCAGCAGCAACGCCGGACTGCTGGATCAGCGCATGGCTCTCCAGTGGATCCATGAGAACATCGCCGCCTTCGGAGGCGATCCCCAGAGAGTGACGGTTTGGGGAGAATCTGCGGGTGCCCAGTCGATTGGTCTCCATCTGACTTCCTATGGCGGGAGAAACGACAACCTCTTCCAAGCTGCAATCATGGAGTCCGGCGGGCCTGAAGGCACGGCCATGACGGACCTCTCCTTCTACGCATCTCCTTACGAGAACCTCACTCGGACCGTCAACTGCTGGACTGCCACAGACAAGCTTGCCTGCCTCCGTGGTCTCTCATCTGCTGAGCTCTATGCCGCAGAGACAACCGTGGTGTGGAATCCTATTGTGGACGGGGACTTCCTTCAAGACTATCCGTCCACCTCCATCGCCGAAGGAAAGTTTGTACACGTTCCATTGCTCATCGGAGCCAACACGGATGAAGGCGTTAGTTTCAGCGTCAAGGGACTCAATACCACAACTGCCGTCTTTCAGAGTCTCATGACCTGGAGATCATATACACTCTCCCCGACAAGCATCCGGCAGCTGCTGGAATTGTATCCGGATGACCCAGCAAGCGAACCCCCTTATCACATCACTACCAATGAAACTTTTCCACAGTACGGGCTTCAGTGGCGGAGATCTGCGGCGATTGGAGGTGACCTTGTCATGATCGCGCAGCGTAGGAAGGTCTGCGAAGTCTATACCAGTGCCGGCCAAGACGTCTACAGCTACCGTTTCGATACGCCAGCATGGAATGCGGTGCCTACAGATGGGATCCCGCATTTCGTGAATGTTGCATTTAGCTTTCAGAATATCAGCGGTAATCTGGGACCTCTGCCGCAGTACCAGAGCTACAAGAACCTAAGCTTCGATATTGGGAGGGCATACGTGAACTTCGTATATGATCACAATCCCAACGGTGACTCGGAGGGGGGATTACCCTCGTGGCCGAAGTACAGCTTACAGCAGCCGACTAACATGGTGTTGAACAGCAATGGAAGCTTTGTCGAAGCTGATACGTGGAGGAAAGCAGGAATCACGTTTATCAATACGATTTGGAGGGAACTTCTGTCATAATTAAGTAGCAGACAGGATCCGGAAGGAAGAAATCCTTGACATGGAAGATGAGTTATCTCTACTGCACAGACGTGATCTTTTCTTGAGTGGTTTTGAGAATCAGGGAATGCAAAGGATCGTCGCGGTGATTGTCTTGTTCCTATCATCTACAGGTATAGCACCTCAGAGGTATGAAATTTACATGTACATAATTCGGGGACGTTAGCCTCAACAAATAGAACCAAATATATATAGGTTACTCTAGATATTTTTTTCTTTTTTTCTTTTTTTTTTCTTTTTCTTTCCTTTTTTTCTTCCCAATTATCCGCTCCAGAAAATATGATAAAAAAAAATATTATGCAGCGCGCCCGGTTCAACTCATTAGATAGGTCTGCAATATATATAACCTCAGCGGACTTGGTTCAATGAAGATTTATTTTTTCGTGGGGACTTGGGTACAATACCTCATAACACATGTATCTACTGCACTCCCTGTTCTTATATTGAATAATATTTATAAGGAACGTGGTTATATGTATAAGAGGTGTTCAGTTAAATAGGAGTACATCAGAAAGAAAAAAGTACAAACGAAAGGCGAAAAGTGAATCTATATATGATTTGTTTTGTTCTTTTTTTTTTCTGTCTTGTTTCAAGGAGTAACTCCCGAGAACGATGACATGGAAACTTAGGTTCCATAGATGGTTCAAGGAGTTAGTTAGCGTCGTTATTGTGAGACTGGAAAGAATGAAAATGTATATAGCATGGCCCGCGAATCATGTGGATCTCGTCTGCTTGAGCTTGAATGTGTAGAACATAAGCATACTCTCATCGGACGGAGCTCGTACGAAATCGATATCAGCTTGACAACCGGACCTATACGTCCATTCTCGAATAGGTAACCTCGACCTCCGTCGTCTGCGAAATAGTGTTGGAACTCTTCCCTCCATAGACGAGGCGCTCCTCGCTGCCGCTGTCGTTTTCCGACATGGTCCTCCTGTCACCACCGTCTGCCTGACGTGTCCAGGGCCTGCCCCCTGCAGTGATGGAGGTTTTGTTGTTGGTGGTGTTGTCTCCGAAGTCATCTAGCTTGATGTGACTGCAGGAATTGAGAGTGGGATCGGTCGCCGAACTGTGCTCGCCTGGCTTGCGGAAGAAGTACCGGAGCGAGGTGATTGCTGGGATGGAACTGACGATGATACCGACGGTAGGTTCAACCATGGACCAGTCCATTGGTACCCCCATTGCCCAGTGGTGTCCGGGTCGGTGAGGAGGGCAGGAAGGAAACCGAGACGGACGCAGGAGGTTACGACAGCACTGGAAGAAGAAGGTCAGTGAGAAACAGAGGGGGTTCTGGAATGGAAAAACATACAAGGTGCCGATAAGAAAAGTCAGGAGAGTAACCGCCTTTCTCTTCTGGTCCATCTGCAGGGGTTTGATGATTGGGACCGCCAGAAGATAGACCATGGTGTCGGTGATTATCCCGGTGATTGCGTTCCCCAGGTAGGAAGCACTGGCGTTGATACACTTGCCTTTGACATCAGACCTGAATGCTGCCTCGATCGGGTGACACTGGAACGCAGCGACGAGGACGTTTGCCGTCGTATTCATGCTGACGAGCGTGAACACCGCCCAGTTGAGCCTGGTCAGCCTTGTTGACTGGACTCCCCGGAGAATGCGCCGGTAAAGCGACAGAACGGACAATTTGACCATTCCAAGCACCGTATTGTAGAACAACGCGCAGAAGTAAATGGCCTTGATGCGTGTCAGTAGGGGCTCATAATCGGGCAGGGCGTATTGGGGCGATCCTGACAAAGTTGTACTGGTCGAGTCCTTCTTGTCCCTTATAGTACAGCACTGCTTCAACGTGTGCTCCCATGCCGCGTTCGATAGCTAGATGGTCGTCATTAACCATACAAATTGTAGGAGTTAGCGGTGTGAGTACTAACCAATAAGCTCTGCGATTGCTAGACCATAGAAAGTGCACTGTGAATGGAGGGTCAGTCTGAATTCAGCTTGACGCGGACCACGACAACATTACCACTGCGAGGAAGTTGAAAACTGTACAAGCTCATTCATTAGCCTCACGTTATGTCGCAGAAGATTTGGTTACGGAAGACGAACCATCGTCCATTCCAAGAAAATGGAATTTATCGACTCTTGCCGCCCCAAGCTTGACTTTCAAGCATAGCATCCGATGCTGCGGAGGATAAAAGTCACTCCCACAAGACAACAACAAGCGATTGTTAGAGCTCGCTCGCTCGACTAGGCACTGCGGTCAGTTGATAACATACAGATGCAAAGGAAGATGGGAATAAACCAACCGTCTGCGTCTGATTTGCGAGGGGCAGAGGGGGGCCGGGTTCGAAGGGCATTGTTGAAGTAGAATCCTGTAGTATCTAAAACTGTTCTTCTTGACAGAACGAACTGAACAATAGAACAAGGAAACGAAAGAATAACTCCAACGAAAGACGAGATCACGGACAACATAAAAAAAAGCTCTTGAAAGTTAATATAGACTAGCGCTCGGCTGCGCTTGGGACGCTGGAGTCCCCCGATACTCGACTCCTACGCTCAAGAGAGGGAATACAAAAGCCATGACAGAGAACAAGGCTCGTCTCGCGATCAAGGACTTCGGTCAGGGCTTAGGGCAGGATCTACGCAGGACATCCTCCCTGAAGGTGCTACCCTGTAAAAAGCAAAACTGACAGTTGAAACCCCTGAAGCCTCGAGGAGGCTTTCGAGGAGCAGATCAACGGCTTCTAGGCGGGAAACAGCAGTATTACATTGGTGGGTCACGTAGGAAGGCGTCGAGGAGAATCGGCGGAGGAATATTCCTATGACAGGTACGCATTTGGTAGAAGCGAGGCTGAGTGGTCAGCGTAATTCCCCAGACGAACCCCGGACGCTTTAAGGGTGAGCAATTCTTCAGCCCCTTCTAATAGCTGTATATCAATAACAACAGCTCAGACAACCCATAGACCTCGTATAGCTCGAGGCTGTATAACTTTTGCAGTGGTTGAATTGAGCAGGCACTCTTCGGGAATGGACACAAATCTCACGGTCACCCTTAATTCTGGCATGAAAACACCCCCCTTTTTTTTGGCCGCAGCCTCCCCAGATGAACCCGTGCTCTGCTGATTGTAAGTACGGTACTTACCGTACAAATCTCTTACCTAATATTATGCATTTGGCATCTACTGTACATTCTGGGCCTTGCCTTGGGACTGCCAAACCTTTAGATAACCTCACCGGGCAGTTGAACGTATCAGGACGGCCACTGGTTTGGGTCGCATAATTGCACTGAACAGGAATTCTAGCCTGCGACTTCGTATACTCTGGAGCATTGCTACGGAGTATAGCGAAATTAGCTAAGCGAACGGAAATAAAGTTTTATAGTGAGTGTCAGGTGAATGAAACTGTTCCGCGGAATCTGCCTGTCGGTTCCTCGGAGACGGAGCCTTCACTATCCCATGGTACAGGAACCTTAACATAGTCGGTAGACATGCTGTTGGCCCGTCACACGGCACACCCGTACCACCGGGACGGCGGACTCGGATCCGTCATCAAACTACGGAATACTCCGTAAGAAGGTGCTGTGCCAGCTTGCCTGTTATGTAGCGCACGTAGCTCCATACGGGGACGTATGTACAAGGTCGAGACCAAGGTCTACAGTGCGAGAAATTCCCCCACACTTTGATGGTGTGTAAAAAAAAAAGTCGGCGCAGCAGTGTAAAGACCAGACCGCTGTGCACAGTTTCAGCAAGGAATATGCAATATGCATGGATGGACACTCTGTGCTACATGATTAATTATCCCCTGAGGTTGACTTGACAATGTTGGATAGTATACTAATCAAGCTATGCGGCGCAGTTACCTTACCAGGGTCTATCCGCTAACTCCCCGGTAACTCCCTAATTTGTTAGACTTCTGACTCTGTCTAGCCTGAATAGGTAAACGATCATGAGCGTCTGATTCCTGTAACTACTATATACTGAAATCAAACGACTTTATTATATATAGCTGGCCCATGTAGTGGCAGATGTAACTACCTAGTACTAGATTACAAAATATACCTGTACTGGCACAAGGAAGTACACGAGACAAGCTCCTTTTGTCTTAACAGAACTACAAATAAAAGAGGATAAGGATCTGCATGCTAAGTAAGACATTAATTTATCCATCCCTTAGTTCCTGTGCCTCACAACCTGTGTGGTCTGGGCTCTGACGAAAGGGCCAAAGCTTGTCAAATAAGGTTGTAGCCTCCGCGCTATGGCACGTTCCGCTCTTTAGCTGAACTTTGAGCGAGATCCTTCTTCCCATTGGCCAGCTTACGTCCCAAGACCGGGAACCCTGCTCCGCGATTAAACTTGCCGCTGTCAAAAAGGCCAAAGGTAGATTGGTGCTTCTATTGGATGTTGCTGTGCCGCAGGCCCACAGTAGTGGTGTAGTGTTCGCGTCTACCGGTCAGTGAATACTACCCTACAAGTGGATCTGCTGTACACTGTACCAACAGGTGAGATACTCAGGGTCTAGAATGAAGGTGGCCGATGAGAGCCGGTTTCTACCAAGAGGTGACGAAACATTAATATGAACAGCTTTTGGATATAGAAGATAAATTGATTGAACTGAGAAATAAATATACTCTCTGAATGAAGAACAACAAATATTAAATGAAAATTTTGAAAGCAAAACGCGTCTACATGAGTCAAGTTTGACCAAGATTTACAACGGCAAGCCCGATCGAGGTCACTATTTTATGCCCGGCGTGTGAGTTTCACGGTGAAGTCCTTGTTGTACCCAACACCACCGGCCACGATAAAGCGGCCTACTTTTACGAGCTCGATATCGAAGCGGCGGATGATCTGCGGTGCACTGTTAGTATCGTCCATTTTGTGGTCTGGAACTCACTTACCTCAGGGAGAAGTTTGTACATCTCCATGATTGCAATGTCCTTGCCCAGGCAAACCCGGGGTCCTATCCCAAACACGAAGCTCTGCGCATCCATCTTCTGGGCAAGGTCTGGGTTCTCGAGCCACCTTTCAGGACGGAACGTGTCGGGGTCAGGAGCGTAGAGTTCCGGATCCCGCTGGACGACATAAGCGTTGCTCGTGATGTCCACGCCGCCGGGGATATAATGTCCATCGACCTTGATACCCTCCTTGGGGGTGACACGCCCAAACAGATTCGTGGCCGGTGGGTTCAGTCTCAAGCTCTCCTTGATGCATGCGACAAAGTACGGGAGATGCTCGCGGACCTCTTCATATTTCACGGGTGTGGACAGCTTGCCTGCGCGGTCTGCAGCTTCGATCTCGGCGAGTGCCTTCTTTCTCTTGTCCTCGTTCAGGACGAGGAAGCGCAGAGTGGACCCCAGACCGGTCCCTGTCGTATCGGCACCAGCTTGAATGAGCAATGTCACATGGGAGATCTTCTGCTCGGGACTGAGTGGTTTTCCATCCATATGAGCCTCGAGACAACTATTATTAAAACGTCAGACCGTGTCACACAATCGCTCAAACGCAAGTCTGGACCTACTGTTGCATAAAATCTGGCTTCCCGTGGTAAGTCTTGTTCGCGATCTGGGCCTCCCGAGTTTGCACTTGGATAATGGCCTGGTTGATCAACCATCCCATCCCACCCTCATCAGTTGTCTTAGGGAGGATCAGAGACGCAAGACCGGGAAGGTGGATAATGTATTTCTGGAAAAATTTGGAGCGTCCAGCAAAGCCAAAGAGATCAAGACCCTGGCGCCAGCTCTTGAGGATACCACGTTCATCCCGGCTGTTCTTGACAAAGCCCCAGGGATCAGTGAAAGAGATCATCGTCATGATATCCGCTGCAAATTCTCTGTCAAGCAGGTCAGTTTCATATGCAGGAGGTATTTGTTAACGGACAGCCGTACGCTACTTTGTCGGACAGAATCACCTCGTCCTTGGCCTCGGCTCGTTCGGTCATTTTCTCAATGAATAATTGCACTTGATCATCGATTCTTGGCTCCCAGCTATTCTTCAAAGACCCAATGGTCCAGTGCTGACCACCGAGCGCTTTCCTCAGGGACCTGTGGATGTCTCCGTCAAGCGTGGTAAACAAATGAGGGGGACCCAGGATTCCCGTCCCATAGAGGCTGGTCTTCTGATTCAGTTTCGGCTCCCAATAGATCTCTTTGAGCGAGGACGGCTTCGGAAAGAGCAACAATGTAGGTGAGATGCGGATGGGCCTCTCCGCTGCACAAGTTGACAACATCCAGTCAGCTCTCTCTCTGCATTCCCATTATCGCTATGACAAGGTCGACTGGTTACGTACTTCCATATTTCTTTACCAAGGACAGAAGCCACTGGGGCTCAACTCTAAACACAGAAATAATCGCAATCGGCAGAGATGACACGGCACAATACCATGGACCGGGGAACTTAGCTAAGGGGTGCCCGTAGAGATTGTAGAAAATGCGCCATAACACAGCAGAGAAGATTGCCGTAGCCAGAAGAACGACAGACACAGGCAGAGACCCGACCAAATCGTTGAAGGCCTCCATGGCTGGCGATGGAGAAGTCCCAAACACAAGTCCAGTCAGCCTTGCAAACACTCTTCTAACAAGGATGATGTGTCTCTGGGATCAGCGGAGGTAAAGGGGAATTTTCGTTCAAGTATTTTCACGGAAGAAATACGAATCAACGGGAAATCAGATGGACCACAACGGCTGTGGGATTGGGAAACCCTGCTATGTCCCTCGTGGCCCTCCCGAGAGCCGGCTCGCGGTGGGAACAGGCGGCTCCCAAGCCCGCCCCTCCTACCATGTATCCGTACTCCGTATGCAAAGCGGGCTAGGGTAACCCAAACGTTGCCCTATGTAGAAAGTGTTCTGTGCATTCTCCATAGCGCCAATTGACAGGACTCTGAGACGACAATTGGGGCAGCAAGGATTGCAGCATGCTTGCTTAGTTTGCAACAGTAAAACGCTGATATCTACGTTTGGGACGGCTCGTATCTGACTTGGTTTGATGTGATTGGATTAAAGCACACCTCTTTTTGTTGTCCTCCTCAGTCACGCGGCGCAGAACGACGCAGGCCGGGTTGTGTGTGGCACAACCAGTGGCTCTACTCTAAAACAAGGGCATGAGTGTCACAACTTGCGCGATTCGACATTTGCAGGGTGGGTCGCTTGACGATGCTGCAGCCGCCAGGGCCCCAAGTCTCGGTAGCTATTGTGGTTCTCCAAGTTCCAATTTTGATTACTGCCGAGGAACAGCATGGGGGACATGAACATGCCAACAAGCTGGGTAGTCAGCGCCACCAGAACCTGGCAGTTGAAAGAAGGTTGGCAGATGCCCCTCCGATTCGCCGGAAGGCCCCCCCCCCCCCGGCAGCGGCCCTTCCGCTCTCGTGTATTTCGTTCATTTCGTTTATTTCCAGCAGAGGGCTAGATCTGCACGTTCTCGCCAGCGTCCTACCACCTGCTGTCACCATTTCACCCGCGGGGCATTTGGGCACCGGCACAGACGATGTGGTCAAGAGTTTAGTCCCCCATAACCAATTTCTTTTTTCATGGACACTTCCTTACCAATGATAAGCGCTTGGCGAATAGCCGCCACTACCAGCCATGGTGAGTGAATATACTACACACAGACTCCTTCATTACGGTCTACTGCAAAATAAACTCTGGCTGTTGATCTTCTCGCGACTGTTTACGAGATAAGTCAAAAGTCTGCCCTTTACACCGCTTTTTGCGCTCAACTTTGGCTTCAATCTTCAAGGAATGTTGAACAGGGGCGATTACAGTGTCTTCACAGTGGTTTGGATAGGACCCTCAATCGCGGTACTCCGTACTCATCAATCTCTATGGATGTATTGGACGAGATGGCCAAGTTTGGGAGATTCCGTTCCCTCTCATCCCCCTGTATGGCGGCTGACTCTGATCCATGCAGGTACTTTCTGCTCGATTGCTGATTGATTGTCGCCTCCAGGCGTACGAGGGGTCCATTCAAAACCGGTATCAGTCATCACTTTTAGACTATGGCGCTAGAAAAGTTTGCTATTTTTTCAGCGCAAGTAAACGTCGCTGTTCGACCCCTTTGTGGGCCATGGGTTTACTAGGTCCCCATTGAAAAAAGAGCCCTGGTACCCCCCTGGCACCCCTGGACTGTGAACCTTTGATTCAGTCCAGTTTCGCGAGCTTCTTCTATCTTCATCTACACCATGGCTTCTTCATGTGCGAAGATTCGACCAACTTTGGCTCTATGGGGAGCTCGTTTCGGATTCATGTCCTATGGCTGAGACGCAGGTGTTTTGGGAGGTGTCCTTGAGACCACCTCGTTTCAAAGCGCCATGAAGGTAAAAGCTCTCCGAGTGTCCATCAGGTAATCTTGGAAATTGACGATTCTGATTCTTCTTAGTTCCCTAACACCACCATTCTGGCAACGATCGTGGCTTCGTTTCTTCTGGCATCATGGCTGGGTTGCTGCATTGTTTCTTCGCCCTGGAGTGACAGAGTTGGCCGTCGTCAGTGGATTATGGCGGGCGCCCTTGTGCAGATTATTGGGACAATCATTTCAGTGTCCAGTTACTCTTATGAGCAGCTAATCGCAGGCCGTGTTGTAATTGTGAGCTCTCCATTACTTTTTTTTTCACCATGTTACTTTTGTGACATCATTGACATTGATGAATAGGGTATCGGCAATGGATTCGTCGTGGCTTCAACGCCAGCGTATATTGCTGAGATCACGCCAGCGACGAAGATGCGTGGACCTCTCGTAGGGGTCCTGATGGGATTCGCCTGCACTGGAACTGCAATTGCGTACTGGGTGTGAGTAATTCTCATTTGGTCCTTCGATTAGACGCTCAATGAAATGTAGGGATTTCGGTTTTACGTACGCCAGCGGACAAGTCGTATGGTGCTTGCCTGTTGCAATTCAGATTTTGTGGTCTCTGCTGACCCTCGTCCTGTTAATCCCTAATGCTGGTAAGTTTTCTCCATCCCTCAATAAATGAGACTGTAGTTGCCGACAACAATCTATAAAGATTCTCCCCGTTGGTACTTCTTGCGAGGCAGAGAGGAAGATGGCGACGCTGTCCTGAGGCAAATCTACCCAGACGAGGAGACCGCTCAACAGGTTCGAAGGGAGATCCTTGCGGAACTTCGACAGGACCGCGGGGAGCCTTTGAAGTTCTCTAACATCTTCAAAGACAAGTCCAACACCCAGGCGGTACGCCGCATTCGAGACGGAGTTGTCCTCGTTGGTGTTGCATACCTGATGGGAATCAACATGATCTTCTACTACATGACCACCATCTTCCAGGTTTACATTGGTCTCCCTGGAAACATTGCCTCGATCTGTTCCGGTTCCACGATGACGCTCCTGGCCATTGGTGTCTTCTTCGGATCTTTCTTCTGTCAGGAGCGTCGCAAATGGCTACTCTGGGGTGCTGCTGCGCAATCCGTCTTTATTATCGCGTTTACGATATTGCTTGCCTTTGGAACGAAGAAGACCTCGTCTGCGGCAGCAGCAGCTCTGTTCGGGTGGATTCTTGTCTTCAGTCCTACGTGGGCCCCTCTCCCTGTATGTGATACTCACCTCTTATCCCGCCAGGGCTCCTCTATTTTGCTGTCAGTCTGTAAGCTAATCAGCTATTTCTGGACACAATAGTACATCTATGTCAGTGAGACCATGCCTCTTCGCCACCGCCACACCGGAGTCGGTCTCAGCATTTCATCCCAACGGCTCATGGCCTTCCTCACTGTCTACGCGGGACCTATTGCGATCGCTAGCATCGGATGGAAAACATGGATTTGGTTCGCTGTGTTCAACGTCATTGGATTCCCTTATGGTACACTACATCAATTCCCCCTTGGTTTGATGCGTCATCTGACAGCAGCCTTCCTGTAGTCTATTTCTTCATCTTCGAAACGAAGGACAAGAGTCTCGAGACCATGAACGAGCTCTTCGGTGAGAAACTCGATATCAGCAGCAGCGACTCGAGTGACATCGATCTTCCTGAGCCGGACAAAGCACCAGCGGCGACCACAGCCCAAGAAACTGCTGCCGTTGCTTGAACAATTCAATACATAAGACAACATTAATGCCCTGTCGGTGCTCAACTGTTTGCTTGCTAAATGGAGACTGGCGCTGAACTGGAGAGAGGTTTCCTAGTTTGGGGGATGACATTTGCCATTCCGCCTCGCTTCCGTCCATTGACAAATTGACTTTAATTGTATGTGAACCATATGAGAATTTGGCTTATAGTATATAGTACACAAGTAATACCTCAGATATTGTTAGAATTATTCAATTCTTATTCTAATCCCAGTTGTGATGATTCAAAGATATGGCAAACACAACTGCGCTTGTTCTCGTAGCGCTCGTAGAGTGAGGGCCAAATTATTGTCTTCTTTCAAGTTAAACCTTACCTTCGTAGACTCGATGCTGTCCTTTTTGCTTGGTACATAGAAAAAAAATGTTTTGACGTTGATCTTCGTCTGTGGATGGATGGTTTTTTTTTCCCTTGTCTTTCCTGTTTTGACTATCCGCACCCAGAAAAAAAAGAGAGAGAGAGAGAGAGAGACAGAAGCGAGCGGTTATTTGTCACTTCGTCTTTCAAACATATTCCTTTCTTGAATCGTCACCAAATTCCTCATATTGGCTCTCGTATCTACATACATCCTGAGATTTTGCCATCTTCTATGAATACGTTGCTACTTACGTCGTCTTTGTATGTACTATGACCTAATAGCAGCTAGCAGCAGGCGTGATGAGTCCCAGGGGCATACGAGGATGGACATTCACATCGCGTACAAGCCGGAGGACCTGCTGCGGGAAGGTGGCTGGGAAGACGTCTCCAAAGTCCAGTTCGACCAGGGCTACGCCGCCCTCGCGAAGGATCCGCAGAAGGCGAACATGTCGGCGGAGCTGTGGGCAGAGCGCTCCCAGGTCTTGGACGAGAAGATTCCTGGTAAATGGAAAGTACTTACCTTCCAAAGTCTGGGGAAAGGTCAGGTCTCACAGATGTGGATTTTTGCTGTGTGGTGCAGAGGGCGCCATCCCTGGTGTCGCTGCCGAACTTCACGCGTTCTTGGACATTCTGGAAGTCAAGAGCAAGACGTACGGACACCAGCCGAAATTGAATTTTATCTATGAAAGGAAGTCAGTTCTAGGATGAATGTCGCTGAAGGTTTTTTTTTTCTGTTCAGACGATAGACCCCATCGGTGAGGTGTCACCAGAGTTTTGCAGAGTTATATATGTCGGGCGGCCTCCATCAAGTGAGCTGGGAGAGACCATATGTAGCATCAACACAGACTAAACATATTGCCTCCTCGTAATGAAGAGGTCGATAATTGAACTCGAGCTGTCAACTAGTAATCGTAAAGTTATAATTCGAAATCAGGATTCTGCATGACTCTGCTATTCCTCTATAGATGTGCGTATAGCCATGACCGCAACACGTAATACTATCAACGTATCTATATTCTACTGCATCAAATATTATCTGTCAATCAGCGCTAATTCAACTTTTTTTTTGATCAGTGTAACAGCCCTGTGCGACGTCTCCCCGTATCATCCTGATCTGCCATAGTTTCCCATAAATCCGGCAGCAACAGCTGGGACCGTGATCCCGATTGTTTGGGTCCTCCAAGTTGACGTTGTACCCGTTGTACCCCCAAAAGACGCACACAACCGCTCCAGAAGGGAGAATCTCCCGTTACTTTGCATACTGGCCGGCAATGCGGCCTCTAGGATGCAGCTCTGGCCGTGGAAAAGTTCGGCCTTCCGCTGGATGACTTGATACGGGACATAGTGGAAGCCCCATGATAACAAACCAATGGCCATACCTGATATGAGAGTAGATTGATCAACGATGATGGTTGAACGCTAATTACTCCAAACAACGTGATAGAAAATTTCATAATGCCAAGTATTCTGAGATGCTCTACATACCGCCATCCCTCTCCCTCTTTGAGAAGACCAGTTCAAAAGGGCAGAACCTAGCGGTAAAATAATCCCTAAAGTCAGGCTCGTTGTCGCCGCCGATCCCCTGGTGACGTCCTTCTTTCTTCCCGGCAAACCGGAAGGAAAACGAATGAACCAGCAAGGCAAGCAGTATGCGCATCTCCATCATCGCAAGCACCTTTCCGGCGCAGGAGAATGGACCGGTGAGAAACGGATTGAACGCGTCTCTCCGTCGCACCAGCTCGGGTTTGGAAGACCACCTCTCGGGGATAAATTGGTCGGGGTTGCTGAAGTTCCTAGGATCTGACAAAGCATGGGAGTTTTAGGCGAGGAAAAATGAATGAATGAATGGAAGAGTCGTTACGAACCTCGGTGGATGGTGTATGTAGGAGTTGAGACAAAGACATTGCCCGGAAGCCATCTGCCAGCGACTACAGCCCCTTCAGCTGGAGTGACACGCTGGACGCCGCTAGGAACGGGGGGATACAGTCTCAATGCCTCGTTGATACATCCGTCCAGAATAGGCGCGCCAGCTAATTTCTCGACAGAGAACCCCTCAATAGACTCTATTCGATGATCGATCTCTTCCTGGAGCAATTTCTGCTTCTGTGGATGTTTTGCAAGAAGGAACAAAGTAGCTGCCAGAGTTGTCGTGGTAGTATCGCTTCCAGCGGCAATGGCTAACTCAGAGTCGTAGACCAAGTCACGGTCACTTGATAACTGGTCCATGGAATTGCCCAGAAGATGAGAGAACAGATCTTTGCGTGATGTACCAACCTAGAAACCGGTCAGAGCAAACACCAGGTGATTCTTAGCAGGTGAGGTTCTATAATGAGTACCCGTTTCCTTTCGATGACTTGGCTGGCACACCATCTGAGCCATTCCGCTCTCTTCTGGCTAATCAACGGAAGATGCTGGAACAAAATGAATAGCCACGGAGTGCAAGTAAGGAAGCCGATAACAGGTTTCATGGCCTCGTTCTGGTGAAGAATAAAGTGGGACTTTCCGTTCTTTAACATGCCGAATGGCTTGCCAAAAGCCAGATCGCCAATGACATCGAAAGTGAAATAGTTGAGCCATTTCGTAACCTCAACAGGACGTTCGCCAATTGTGGAAATCTGCGAGATTAAGTCCAGGCAATGTTCCCGGACTCGGGGCTCGTACTCCTTCAGAGCTACAGATGAAGCGATTTCTTAAGCTTGGAGCTCGACTTCCTTCAGTGTAAGGCATCGTACCTGCTATGCTAAAGCCCTTGTCCCAAACTCTTCTCCTCTTTGCATGCAAGGCTTTGTCTCGTGTCGTATGGAGAGAGCGGTGAGGATAGCTATGATCATAGAACGGACCTTTGAGGCAGACGGAGGCCGGGCCATGGATGTCTTTGATTGCGTCGGCATTGTTGATGGAGATCTCACGCGGCCCTATTTCATTGTTAATGTCGGTACGAATACTATCTGCGGCCACATGGAATGCATACGAATTCGGACAAAGTCGCCATATGCCTGATGGAGATCCTGGACTTGTCGGTGGAATTTGAACGATGGTACTGACGACAAAGCAGACCAGAATCCACTGAGCTTTGCACCGACGGGACCCGGAATTCCTTTCAGAGGGTGAAAGACCAGGCGATAGGTGGCTATACTGCCAAACAGGCCTAACAGATACCCGGCAGACAGAGTAGCCAACACAGCAATAGCCTGACTAACTGCCAAATGGCCGAGTATCAGCAGCAATGCTAGTATGGAAAGTGGCAGTATCGTGTAAGTGCCTGCAACGACTGGCGTGTGTCTTTCCCAATCTCCACGAATGAAAAAAGCTTGGTGCGTCGCAACACCGGCCACAGCGGCGGTGCTGAGAAGGATGGACATCGACATCGACATCATTACATCCAACATACTTGCCAGACAGGCCTTCCTGGGGCATTTCTCCTCTCACTGTCTTGGAGCCATGTCGTGGGGGGCTGCGATTATTTAAACTTGATACTACGGTAGAACCCTCTAGACTCCGCTCCTCCTCGACAACGGCTATCTTTATTTCCGATATCAAATCAGACGCAAGCAACCTTTATTACGCGCAGATAGCGGGTGACGTTGATAACGACCGTGCAGCATCTCATACTGTTATCGAATCAGAGGTAAGGGCTAATGCACAGAGGTCTGTTTTTGTTCAACTTTTGTTGCTGATCCTTGCACTAGGCCGACGCAGAAGAAGGCAGCCATACCGGTTCGGCATTAGGGAGATGAGTTGCGTAGCTCATACCCAACCACCGTATGTGCCTCAGCCTTGACGAAACAGATGATGCTAACAAGAGAGTCGTAAAAAGCGAGAATTCGATGCAGTCATTGACTTCATCAATCACTATCTATGTATACAATAATGGTCGTCTCTATGCGGTCTTCAGAACGCCATGTCACCTGCTGAATGATGAAGTTCTCTGTCTTTTCCTAGCAGAGACGCCACTTATCTAACAACGAGCAGTTAGAAAGCGACTGGCATGACAGGCGGCAACACATATATGCTACACATTTGGGAGGACAACTGATATTTTGGCCGTTTTTGGGAGCCCAAGTGTAACGGCACTGGCTGTGCTGATCAGGTGACTATGTCTGTATTAAGTTAGCGCATAGGGCAGGATTATAGGATTAGGAAGATATCACCCATGCCTTTGCATAGGTTGTCATATTTTTTGTTATGTGCTGGGTCCAACCGTAGTTGCAGATACTTAAGTTGGTGGTCAGGGAAGGATCAAACAAACTGAACAGGTTCTTCACTGTGGTCGAACAGACCATAGACCAAGCAGGTCTTGTGCCGAACAGGCAATCACGATAACAAGTAAGGGTCACTGGCTAGCTGCCAAAGATAAACAAGATAAATGTGACTAGGTCAGAGGCAATACCTACTAAAGTGTTACGAGCTGGGTCCAACCGTAGTCGCAGATACTCAGATTGGTGGTCAGGGAAGGATCAAGCGAACCGAACAGGTTCTTCACT